>NC_139838.1:24674244-24912801 GCF_963691815.1 Echiichthys vipera
AGACCATCCTTCTGGACACCAGCACCCCTGTGCTCAAAATGCTCCTCATTCAAGGTGAAATCACGTTTTTTTACGTAAGGACATTGTGTATTTGTACTGATACACAGACATTCACACTGATGGCAGTGGACATCTACAGACCATCTTATCTAATCTGACCATTCACACCACATTTACACACCCATGAGCAGCAAGGGGAGCAATTCGGGGTTCAGTGTCTTGCCAAAGGACATTTCGACATATGGACCAGGGGGGGTGGGGATCGAACCACCAATCTCTCGAATGGAGGACGACCCACTCCACTACAGAGCCACTGTCGCCCCATATTGTGTCATATTTCTCTCCCTTTCTGTATTTACATGGTTGTTTCTCTTGTTTTCCTCATTTTCCAGTCACTAAAGACTTTTTAAGAAGAGAAATACATTTACTTTCTGTTTGTAGGACGACTAGAGGGGATTTGTTACGACACAAATGAGCATTTCCTTAAAGGTAACCAGCGGCAAAAGCATCTGTAGGTGGTGAAGCCTCAGTCTGACGCTCGTAACACTCTTCCACTCTTCCACGTCCAAATAATCCACAGAGACCAGCTGGTAAACTAAAAATATGTACTTTATTAAATTGTCACAAAATTAAATATAAACTGCTTCCTATACACGCAATGAGAGAGAGAGAGAGAGAGAGAGAGAGAGAGAGAGAGAGAGAGAGAGAGGGGTCAAAACACTTTGTCTCCACTCCCTGATTGTCCTGACTGACTACAAAAAGCACGTAACCTTCTTTTTAAAGGTGCAGTCTTCAGGAAACAAAAATACAACTGTCAACAGTTATTATAAAAACCAAAACATGTTCATACTGCCCCATTATAAGCAAATCATATGTTTAAAACTGTACATAATGTGAATATTCTTATACTTAATCCTTATCCCAATGAAATTAAAACATTTTATCAATAAAAAGACTGCATTCAGGCTCCTACAGCATCATTATTTTATGATTTAACATGTTACTTTTATCAGTGTTTTGCCTTGAGTTGCTGCTCGTTCCCTGTTTCAGTGATTGTGTTTCATCTTTACCTTGTTTTTGTTTTGTTCTTTTACTTTTACGGAGTCCTTTCTGACATTTGGACAGATTCTGCCAATGTCCATTCATATGTATTGTCCCTGTCTAATAAATAAATGACAAAATAAATGAAATAAATAGGATAATGTGTTGAAATTAAGGCCCTTTTTGTGAAATTTAAACAAAGTGTCCAGTTGTTAATTAGCTGTTTCATTGTCTTCAGGAGGGACGTTGGTGTTTGATGAGGCGGACATCGAGCTGCAGGCAGAAAACATCCTGATCACAGACGGTGGGCGGCTCCAGATCGGAGAGGAGGAGGCGCCGTTCCAGCACAAAGCCATCATCACGCTTCACGGGAACCTGCGCTCACCTGAACTTCCTGTCTACGGAACCAAGACGCTGGCTGTCAGAGAGGGGACGCTGGACCTGCATGGTACGAACGCACAAGCACATTCAGACAGACGACGCTCCCCTCTGGACTCCAGCACATCCCTGCAGCCTGGCTCTGTCAAAGAGCAGTAAATAATAAATATAAATGTACTTATATTCAAGTAAGGGTCAGAATACTTCTTCCACCACTGAATTATAATCCTCTCTGAAGTAGACGTGACCCGAATATTCCAGAAAACACTGGTTACACGTCAGTATGTCACATAATGAGTCATTTGAGTCCTTTGTCCTGAAGCTGTGTGGTTATTAGTGACACCTCAGCTTCCCTCCTCAGGCTCGAGTCATTGTTGACAACTTGTTTCTCCAGGTATTCCGGTCCCTATCACATGGACCCACCTGGCCCAGACGGCGGCCGGCGGCTCCTCCACGCTGACCCTGATGAAGGCGGTGACGTGGACAGCCGGAGCTGAAATTGTCATCGCCTCCACCGGCCACAGGTACACGACGGACCGTGGATCTGACGTTTAAGAGCAAAAATAACACAATTAAGTGTTGAGATTTGACTCTTTAAGTGTTTGACTGTTACCGTTCTTTGACACTGAAGGTAATGTGCTCAAAAACAACCAACCAACTTTAATTTAAAGCTGCAGTAGGTTAAAAATAGATAAATAAATAAAGGAAAAAACAGAATTTAAAGCAGAGGAAGGGGTCTTCCTGTCTCCTGTGACAGACTAGGTTTTCTAAAAACAGCCAAGAGGAAAAACAGAAGTCTAGTTTCCCCTCAGAGTTACAATATGATAAAGATTATTATGGATTATTTACCAAACATGGCCAAAAATCAACTGCCCACCCCAGAATTTAGGTTAATTCATGAAACTAGCTTAATGAGTTCAAATGGACAAGAAAGCTGAAGAAACAACATATTTTGTTTGTAGCTGGTTATAGGTTATATTTATTCAGCATACACTGCAGGAAGAGGCAGAAAACCCAGTGGGTTGATTTGAAGCCTCCACCTAAATAATGTTAAATTTTCACAAAATTATAAAGAAACACAAAATTTACATACAAAAATAAAAAAATTAAAAGTACATGAAGAAATAACAAGTTAATAGTAACAGATTATATATAATAACAAAAAAAATAATAACATAACATATAAAAGCTGCTGTTTTTTTTCCAAACATACATGGCAGTATGTTTGCAGGCCTTATGTCAAGTTAACGATAATGATTAATAATCTCCTACAAGTTAAACGTGTCTCTCAACAAAAGAGCCTTAAATCTTCAAAGGATTTTCTCTTTACTTCACTGTTCCTGTCGTTTTTTTACCCCTGAGCTGATGTGTGACGGGTTGTTTCATGACTGTGTAAAGTTAAACAACACCTGGAGACAAGATGTCATTAAACTCATCCTAAAGTAACATTTTCCTGTCAAGTTTTAATAAATCTCGGCGCAGAAAGTGTGACTGAAAGGGAATATGGGAAGAAATAACCACCTTGGTATTTGTCGCCTTTTTTTTAAAAAGGTATAAAATAATCTAAACCTCAGGCATCAAAATGTATACAATCACATAATTGTTCAGACGTCATTTTAATATTTTCTTTTAAATAAATGACAGCTAATGATCCATTTAGTCCCTTTTTTAAAGCTCCAATCGTCTTTATGGTGTTATTCAAGGATTCAAGATTCAGGGATTCAAGATTCAAGGATTCAAGATTCAAGGATTCAAGAATCTTTCTTTATCCCGAGGGAAATGATTGTGCAACAGTTTCAATACAAAGATGGGAAAGTATCAGAGTAACAATAAGCATAAAAACATAAATCAAATCAAATAAAGCTAACATCAAATAAATCAAACAATACCTAAATGTGACAGAGTGCAACAGACATTGGGGTTAAACGTAGGTAAATACAATATACAACAATACGCAGCATGCAGTTTAGCAGCATATTGAAATAAAATAAGTACAAACTTAATAAGGGATAAGGAGCGATAATTGAAAGTGTTAAAAATGTAGCAGCATTTCCTACAGACCTAAGTTACAGGGAGGTGTAGCAGCCTTTCTTACTGAAGTGAGTTAGTTACAGTAAAGTACAGTGAAGTTATTGTATATTCTGTAGATAGATACAGATGGATCAATGGTGTGGAGCTGCCGGTGGAAATCATTTGTTTCTGTTTCCAGGCACAGCCAGATCGAGAACGAGGTGAGGATGATCGCCGCCGTGTCGGCTGATGGCAAGACTCTGACCCTGACCGAACCGCTCAAGTACTCTCACCTCGGGGTGACCGTCACGCTGCCCAACGGTCAGGAGTTTGAGGGCCGAGCCGAGGTGGGTCTCCTCACCAGGAACATCGTGGTGCGAGGCTCTCTAAACCAAGAGTGGGACGACAAGATCGAAGCCTGCCCCGACGGCTTCAACACAGGTCTGCGATTTAGGTTTTGGGATTTCATTATAAGAGACATAACGTTGCAACGTCAGATTCACCAACATGTATGAGACTGCAAATGTTTTCCAGTTGGTTTTGGAAGAGTTTACTAGATTAATCCTTAATCTGCGAAAGTCCTAAAGCCCAGGAATTAATTGCATTTGCACAAAGTCAGTGGGTTTCGGGTTAGAAGCCTAAAATACGGTCCGTGGTAAACACATGTTTAAGAGATTAAGGGACCTAACATATATCAATAAATACATCGCTTGCTGGGTTTTCAACTGGCGATTGCATTAACTCGTAAATCATAAGTGGTGTCTAATATTTGTAAAGATTATCTCGCTCAACAAAATGTGTACATTTCATAAACTTTTGTAAGAATCCAACACCAGTGGACAAATCCCATCAGGTTTTCGTTGAGGGAACCAGACAGAGGCCAACTTCATCCCTGCAACACACGCATTAAAATCCTCCTTCTGCTCCTCGTGCTGCAGGTGAATTCGCCACCCAAACCTGTTTCCAAGGGCGGTTTGGAGAGGAGATCGGCAGCGATCAGTTTGGAGGCTGCATCATGTTCCACGCACCCCGGCCAAACGAGAATCTTGCAGTCGGCAGAATTGAACATGTTGAGGTGAGCTGCTTCAGACTGCTGACCATTATTTTACAGTCAGAATCAGAAGCAGAAATACTTTATTATTTAAACCGTATTTAAACTATTTTACTGAGATTCCTGCTGCTTTTCGAAGTCTTCTCATCCTAAACAATGTGTCAAGTTTGACTTTTGTATCAACACAAATGAAATGATGAACTTTTGTGGCACAGCTCTTCAATGCAGGACAGGCCTTCAGACTGGGACGTTACCCCATCCACTGGCATCTGATGGGAGACATCGACTACAAGTCATACGTGAAGGGTTGTTCCATCCATCAGACCTATAACAGGGCCGTAACCATCCACAACACCCACAAGCTGCTGGTGGAGCGCAACGTCATCTACAACATCATGGGTGGGGCCTTCTTCATCGAGGACGGCATTGAGACGGAGAACATCCTGCAGTACAACCTGGCTGTGTTTGTCAAACAAAGCACCAGCCTGCTGAATGACGACGTCACTCCAGCTGCCTACTGGGTCACCAATCCCAACAATATCGTCCGCCACAACGCTGCGGCGGGGGGAACCCATTTCGGCTTCTGGTACCGCATGCACAAGCACCCCGATGGCCCGTCCTATAACCCAAATATCTGCCAGAAGAACGTTCCCCTTGGCGAGTTTTACAACAACACCGTGCACTCTCAGGGCTGGTTCGGCCTTTGGATCTTCCAAGACTTCTTCCCCAAGAAGAATGGAGGCTGCCGCTCCAGTACCCCCGAGCCTGCCGTCTTCCGCGAACTCACCACCTGGAACTGCGAGAAAGGTGCAGAGTGGGTCAACGTGGGCGCTGTGCAGTTCAGCGGCTTCAACATGATCAACAACGAGAAAGCCGGTATTGAAGCCAAGCGCATCTTGAGCCCGCACCTGAGCGGCTTCGGAGAGGAAGGAGGGGCGATGATGATCAACAGCACCATCGTGGGCCACGTGGACGAGCTCGGACTGGGAGGTGCCTACTGCACCCAGCGAGGTATCATTGCGCCATTGGACGATGGCCTGAGCGTCGTTGGTACCACGTTCATCAACTTCAACCGTGGGTCTTGTGCAGCCATCGGGGTAGCCAGAATCGATGGGACGTGTATAGAGCGGTGCGGCGGCTGGGCGGTCAGGTTTAGTGGTGTCAAGTACCTCGACTCATCAAACAAGGCCAGCTTCAGGTGGGAGCACGAGGTGCAGCTCGTGGACACCGATGGCTCCCTCACAGGTACTTGAGTCTCTTACTACTAACTTAACTAATTATAACTAACTAACTTAACTAATTATGTTTATTTAACTGTTCCTTTCCAAACTAAATCTGTATTACGTCCATCAATCTATCGAGGTATCCAGAAGATTATTGTTATTAAAGCATCAGGTGTTATTCTGAACTGTTCTTATTGTCAACGAACATGAAGAAGTCAAAAATAACATCACTTCCTGAGCCTGATCCTATTGGTCGCATGAACGTATAAAGAGAACTGGATACAGCACGCGGAGCCAAAAAAATGGCTCAGCACTGCTTTAACATTACACGGCCCGTGGTGCAGGCGCACTGGAGACTTCAGCCGGCTCCATCAGTCCAGTTTAGCGCTCTGCTAACTTAAAGGTTGATAAAATGATTTTGTCGTGCGCCTCTTTAAGACTTTCTAAATGTTATCGTCCTGAATGGATCAACTTCTCACAGTGAAACAAGTCATTTTGACACTTAAAATGTATCCACATCTCTTTTTACGATGTAAGTCAATGGTAAAAAGTCTTTTTGACAGACCGAGTAGTTGCAATGCCGCTGTTTTGCCGCTACATCAACTTGGCTTCAAAGTCCTGCGCACTTCTCTGGACCCTGATTGGTTCCTACTACAAAGTTTCAATAGTTTTAATTTTATAGTTTACTACTAATAGTTTAGTTTTTCTTGTTTTTCTTAAAAAGTCAAACTCAGTAAGACCTTAAAACTCCTCCTCCATCCTGCATCTGACTAATCTCTGTCACACGTGTTTCCTTGTTTTCAGGAAAGGTCGGCAACAAAGTGGTGCCGGTGAGCCCGTTGCTGGACCCCGCTCACTGTTCCCAGAGTGCGGAGTGGAGCGTGGGATTCCCTGGCGCAGTGTGCGACGAAACTGTCGAATTCCACCGTTTTGCGTTCAACAACCCAACACCAAGCTCTCTGAGGGCCAAGGACGTCATCTTCACCAACTCACACGGTAAACACAGAGGCTTAACACTTTTTCATGTCTGTGTTGTTGTTGGAGATACAGTCGTTTATCTGTAATCTCTGTCGACCTCTGCTGGGGAGGGGTGGGACGTGCGGTCGGATACCAAACTTTACTGAGTATACTGAGAAAAGTCCTGCATCTCTCTCCCAGTTTTGTTTATAAAAAGCTTTTACACCAAACTTAAGAGGTGTATATCTAAATCATGTCATCTGTGTGCTGATTATGCACTTTAAATGAAAAAATGGCTGATGATCTGGTCAGCTGTCCCAAATGTTTGCGCCCACAAACTGAAATGGTCACAGATACGACAGAAGAGTTGTTACTTTATTAATCCCACAAGGGAAATTACATTTTTTCGCTCTGTTGTTATTCAGGTTGCACACACACAGGCCCGAAATACACACACATGCACACACAGGACCGATATACATGCAATTAATGGAGAGATGTCAGAGTGAGGGGGCTGCCAGTGGATCAGCGCCCCGAGCAGTTGGGAGTTCGGTGCCTAGCTCAACGGCACTTCTCCAGTCACCTGTCCACACTCCATTTATGGTCCACACAGGGACTCGAACCGGCTAGTGTAATATGTAATTGGAGATTGTACACAGTTTGATAGGAGTTAATGAAGAAAATGTAGCAAAACATCCTGAAACACAGCTGCTTCTGTTTCACTTTAAAATGGAAGTTGTGTGTAAACTGAAGTGTTTTTTTGACAGCTCCTCGTGTGAGCACCCAGATGAGGAATGACGATCCAGTAAAACATATTATAATTAGATACAGTGTCTCATGGAGACGTTATAATCGCTGCAGAATACTATACAGGACTAAACACTTATAAATGCTCCTGTATTTATGTACGACTGCATTAAAGTGTTTTACTTGCTCTGTCTGACCTTAAATATGAAACTGCTGTAATCTAAGAGTTTCAATCACTTGTTTTAATGTCACTATAACAGGCAGCTCCGTGGTTCCCTATTTGAAGAAGAGAATGACTCATAAGTTCGGCTGGATGGCCCTGCTGCCCAGTAAAGACACTTTCAACATGTTGTTTGACAACATGGATCACATCACCAACATCACTTACAGTGGGGAGTTCTACGGCTTCAAGGTACGAGACGGGTCCTTCACTGGATGTGATATAAGAAATAACAGGACGATGGGTTTTCTGCCTGTTCACAGTATTATACCGATGTGCTTCTTTGCTTGTCCTTCCACAGTCAGATGGATTTGTGATCATTAAGCACAACTTCACCCAGAGTCCGGACAAGTTCCGCGTCATCGACGAGAGAAACGGCTCGTTGACGCCGTTGAGCTTCAGCAACAACCACAACGGAGACTGGTACTTTGACGCCAGCTCCAACGACCTCTTCTACATCAGTGAGACACACTTTAATATTAATCCAATGACTTTACTGCCTTTTTTTTGTGTGTTTATTAAGCAAAAAGGCCTGAAGCAGCTTCTTTAATCTGAGAATTTTTTCGATTGAACTGTACACACACACACACACACACTCACACACACACACACACACACACACACGTCTCAGTCTGGGAGGACTTTCCTTATGCTGCCAACGTTGTAAATACACTGTATTTAGTCTCAGTCTCAGAATGACAACGGGTTGCAGCAGTTCAGAAACATCAACTTACCCCCAGTTTAATGTTTTATATGCTACCTTCTAAAAAGACCTTTACCTTTATGAAGAGTGTTGTTATAAAATCACAGAGAGCTGAATTCATTGTTAGACTATTCAACATTAAATCACACAGTAAACATTCACTGATGGAGTCATTTTTTTGTGTCTGCAGTTTCTGGGAAGACGAGTCAGCGCCGGCGTCGTGACACCGTTGACCGCTCACTGACGGACACCGCGGTGAACTTCAGGGTCTACCGCTGCTTCTACCTCGACTGCATCACACCAACACCACCTCCGCCAGCCACACTCCCCCCCTTACCCACCGGCCGGCCTGACGACTTCATGTACGTTAAGTCTAGTTCAACTTTTTACAATAACTTGGAGAAATGAGTGTCTGTGTGTTAAAACAAGACTAGGTTCAGCCGATCCTGACACAAGATTATGAATATTTTGATATTAGAACATTTTGTAATTAATTGAAATGTTCCTACTTAATAGTTTTCACTTTTTATAAGAAATAAGATTTAAATTTACAGAATTCACTTAATGAGGGGGATTTTTTTCCCACTAAAACAGTGATTCTAGTTTTAAATGAAGCACATTTGAAGGAAAAGAAATAAACACAATATGCAAAATAACCAAAGTAAAGAGTAAAAAGTACAGTATTTCACTCTAATACGTAGTCGAGTAGAAGTGAAACGTAGAAGCAAATCAATATAATCAAGTTAACTGTAAGTATCTCAAAAGTTTACTTAAATTGGATTGGATTGGGAGTAATGGTGACTTACAACTTTACAAAAGAAAACTCACAATATATTTGATTTCTAAAAGTGAAACCAGTGGTTTCCTGACACTGAAATGTTCTTTTTGTGTGTGTTTCTCTGCAGTTCGTGGTCGAACGCTTCTTTCTGGAAGAGTTCAGCTGAGAATAACTTCACTGCACCAACAGCAGGCGCTGACGTGGTCATCCCCGCAGGTACATTACAGAAGAAAACAAAACATAAGTCAACTTTTACACTAAATATATGATATAACAATTTATTTCAATGTAAGTTAAACAGCTTTTATATAATCTCTCAAACTGGCGATGAGATCTGATTATCAGAAAAGTGTGTGTTTGATTTATTAGAGCCAGAATCTGGAAATACAAAATTCAGTTTGAACATGATCTTAAGGTAGTTTACTTTTATATTGTTGTCCCTGCTGAGCCCCCTACTCTACACCCTCTACACGCATGACTGCACCCCCGCACCCCCGCACACTCCAGCAACGCCATCATCAAGTTTGCTGATGATACCACAGTTGTGGGGCTCATCTCTGAGGGAGACGAGTCGGCTTACCGGGACGAGGTGAAGCAGCTGTTAATGTGGTGTTCAGACAGTAACCGTGTCCTGAACACCACCTAAACCAAGGAGCTGGTCATAGACTTCAGGAGGAAAGCCAAAACAGACACTCAACCCCTATTCATCAGGGGGAAACATGTGGAAAGGGTAACAGATTTACTGTTTCTCGTAGGCACATACAGGAGGACTTCACTTGGAGCATTCACACCACAACCACCATCAAGAAAGCACAAGAGAGACTGGACTTTCTAAAAGTTCTCAGGAATAACAATCTGACTCAGAGACTTTTGGTGTCTTTCTATCGTTGCTCCATAGAAAGCATCCTGACTTACTGTATGTGTGTGTGTGGTTTGCCAGCTGCACAGTGGCTGACTGGAAAGCCCTCCAAAGGGTTGTTAACGCAGCCCAAGAGATCATTGGGTGCTCACTCCCCACCCTAGAAGAACTTTAAATGTGTCTTTTAAAGGTCTAGCCTATTCTGTTTTAAGCTTTTAACGTTAAATTATTTCTGCACTTTAAGGGATTGTACTGTAAATGCCGTTGTACTGGTACAATGACAATAAAGACAATTCAATTCAAACCACAGGGAAGTGGGTCGTTCTGGACGGCAACACTCCCGCGCTCAACAAGCTGACGGTCATCGGAGTTCTCGAGATCCCCGACACCATGAACAGCTCGTCCTCCAGACCGGCTCGTTCTGCGCCAACGTACAGCACCGTGGTCATAGACGCCGTCTACATCTCCATCCAGGTCAGTGAGATGCAGGATTATAACATTTAAAATCTGTTTCATGTTGTTTTTTTCTGTTTTTTTCACTTTAAAGTTGCAGCTGGCGAAGTGGAGATCATTTTAACTACTTTATAAACTGCTGGGCGAACTCAGAAGACGACCGTTCAGCCTCGGGGGGTAACAGGCGGGCGTTCAGGTGTCGCCAGAGGATATCAGGGCCAAGACTTCCTCTGCAGAGCGGCATTCATGGTCACTGGTGCAGTACGTTCAGTTCAGTGATGTTTGCGTCTGCTGCTGTGTTCAGGGCGGGAGGCTGATCGCAGGATGGGACGACAAGCCGTTCAGAGGTCAACTGCACATCAAGCTGAGAGGGGAACACAGCACGCCTGACTGGCCTCTGCCCAACGGACCCAACCAGGGATCCAAAGTCCTGGGTAAATACTATATATATGTTATCTGTATAATATTGTTTTTGTTGTTAAATATGTTGTTTTTATAGCTGGAGTTTGCTTCACAATCAACCTCATGTGCTCGTAAATGAATGTGTAACATATCTGCAACTGAAACAGGCAACTTTGTTGTGTTGTTCGTACATTATTATATATATTTGTGACATATCGTAACAATAGGTTGTAGAATATTCTGCTGCATCTCTCATATTGTAATTATAACTACATACTTTCGTGTTTTTAAGATGCATCTACTAAACCTCTACACATAATCACACACACACACACACACATATACATATACACCTATATACTCTCTCACACGCAGATATATGTGCATGTTTGTAAAAAATGATGTGAAGAAAATATAATTAAACTTAACGAAAGGGGAGGGGAAGGAAGAAAAAGACTTAATTAAGTTATATTAATAGATACAAAACAACCATAATGTAACTATTGTGGCTAATGAACCAAGAAGAGTTCATTTACTATTATTATATTATTTTAAATTTAAATCTTCAAAACAAATATTTTAAAAATGTATTGATCTCAGCATATTTTTGTTTTGTAAGTGGATTCCTGAATGAAGCCGTGGTTTAAATTACAACATTTGCACATTGTGTTATAATTTAATATAAAGTGAAACAGATGGTGCTCAGTTACCAAATAAACAGAAATGATCTTCTGCAGTGATTTTATTACATAGAGTAAATAATCCCAGCCCAGAGGGGAGCTGTGGTGGTGTCACGTGTCTCACAGCGGGCCCTCGTGTGTTTCGTTGTGTCACAGGTGTGTTTGGTACTCTGGAGCTCTACGGACTACCTCACAACGTGTACCACACCAAACTGGCTGCCACCGCTGACGCCGGATCCGACACGCTGACCCTGTCGAAGTCCGTTGACTGGCAGGTCAGGAGCTTTTTACTTTCAACCTCTCTGTTTTGAAATGTAAAGATCAAACACGGGGGTTGTTCACGTGGTCAAATCTAATGCAGCTCTCGCGACAGCTGCTACTGAGCCGTGTGTTTACATGTGTGCCCGTGCGTGCAGGTCGGAGACGAGGTCGTCATCTCCACCACCAGCTACAACGCGTGGGAGACGGAAAAACGCCACATCGTCGCCAAGTCAACAGATGGACATATTCTGACCCTGAACCAGCCTTTGACCCACACTCACATTGGTCAGTTCAGCTTC
This sequence comes from Echiichthys vipera, assembly GCF_963691815.1. Lineage (NCBI taxonomy): Eukaryota > Metazoa > Chordata > Actinopteri > Perciformes > Trachinidae > Echiichthys > Echiichthys vipera. Next base: position 24,686,307 of record NC_139838.1, read on the forward strand.
ACAAATGTCTCAAGAGCATCAGAATAATAATAAAAGTACCGTCTCACTGGATATTCAGCTCAGCATCACCTCATAAAGGTTTTAACCTCTGCTATTCAATTAGAACAATCACTTCTTTATAATATGAACAGGTGTTTCCAGATATCAATCCAAAAATCAGCTTTTCTAGATGTGTTTATTGTGTTAAACTGAAATAAATAGTTCATAGAGCTTCCAGAGAAGTCTCAGTCTGACCACTCTGACCTCTGTTTCCTTCTCCATCTTCAGGTGAGACTCACTCCGTCTCCGGTACATCGTTGTCCTACACTCTGGCGGCTGACGTCGGCCTCGTGACCAGAAACATTAAGATCATCGGTGAGCAGTATCCGGAGATGATGGAGGAGTCGTTCGGAGCCAGACTTTTGGTGGGCACCTACTCCTGGGCCGGAATCGACTATAAAGGTAAGAAGAGTGTAAACTGTGATCTCTATGACTCGACAGAACCCTGTGTGTGATGTGTGGACGGGATTAATGAGCTGTAATGTTGTTACTCATCTGGAGTTTCAGACCTTCGGACTCTATGGAATCAAATCAGCTCCATTGATATGTGGATCTTTGAGATGATGTTCACAAATAATTTCACCGGCTGCAGTTGTAATCACCTTTTGTGTGCATGTAAAAAATATATATATAGTAAAGTAAAGTTTTGCAGCTGTAGAAATACAAAAAACATCTTTTCACAGGCTTATTTTGTTTCCATGCGCACACTGGGAGTGAAACAGCGCTGCATTTCAAATGATGCATTGTGCATCAGCAACTCAGCAAAAACTGAGGATTGTATTATTATTATTATTATTATTATTATTATTATTATTATTATTATCTCTAATCTCATCTCATCTTCAGCCTCTTATCCGGGGTCGGGTCGCGGGGGGGCAGCAGCTTTAGCAGGGGACCCCAAACTTCCCTTTCCCGGGCCACATTAACCAGCTCTAACTGGGGGATCCTGAGGCGTTCACAGGACCAGTATGGAGATCTAATCTCTCCACCTGGTCCTGGGTCTTCCCCGAGGCCTCCTCCCAGCTGGACGTGCCTGGAACACCTCCCTAGGGAGGCGCCCAGGGTTCATCCTTACTAGATGATCCTGAACCACCTCAACTGGCTCCTTTCAACGCTAAGGAGCAGCGGCTCTACTCCGAGTTCCTCACGGATGCTGAACTTCTCACCCTATTATTATTATTATTAAAGTAAATAAATGTTGAACCAACTCTGCAAAACCTCCAGTTTTATCTCCTACGTAAAACTCTTTTTTCATGTTTTATTCATTATTATTCATGTAGCCATAAACCATCAGTCATGTTCTGACTCATTACATTGTCATTATTTGGTGGTTTATTCCTTGTTTCAATAATATGAAGTGCATATATATACTTTATATTCAGCCCTGATCTGACTTTACCTTCGTTTATATTAAAACACATTACACTGAACATTGTTTCATGTTTTATTCCTGAAGGCAAAGCTCAGATCAGGAACGTGGAGTTCGTCCGCTCTGGTCAGGAAGGCTGGATCGACGCCCATGACCCTCGTTACTCTGTGGCCTTCCTCAACCTGGGAGAGGTGCAGCAAAACACACACGCACACATGCACACACGCACACACAACCACATATAAAAGGACTACAGGGCTGCATGCGTGTTAAATCTTTATATTTTATCACCTGTGATGTTCAGTAGGCGTTCACATGACCATGCGGTGCTGTTTAGACTTACTGGAAAAAGTATTAATTAAATGTGTAAAATGTAAAATGAGTATTGTTTTATTTGTGCGTTGAAAGGTCGCAGAAGAAGACTCGTACCTTCAGGGTTGTGCTTTCCATGACGGCTTCTCTCCGGCCATCGGAGTCTTTGGGACAGATGGACTGAAAGTTGACGATAACATCATCCACCGCACTGTGGGAGAAGGTAAACACTGAGCTGTCAAAGTCATTTACACGTTTGTGAAGTGATATAATCTCCTCCAGCACTAAAGCATTCACATGAATCCTCCGCAGCTATCAGAATCTGGGGCGACAGGACGACCGTCAGGAGGAACCTGGTGATGATGACGCAGTGGCCCGGATCGTATCAGGACAGAGAGGAGCCCTTCAACTACGACTGGAACGCTGCCATCGAGGTCCCTTTTCTCAAAATACAACATGAACCGCTTAAACTATAAAAACACGCTGCTGCATTTATGGTCTTTGCTGGTTTTTCAGGTCACTGAGGGGACAAACGTTGTGCTGCAGTATAACATCGTGGCCGGTTACGAGAGAGTGGCGTACCGCATCGATGGTGAACCGTGTCCAGGTGATGTTAAATAAATGGGCCTGAACCGTAGATCGTATCTGAGGAAATCTTGGCCGAACTGACTGAGGAGAGAACTGATGGTTGTGTCCCTCTGTGACTTCTGCAGGTTACCTGAACGAGAATGAGAAGTGGATTCACAATGAGGCTCACGGCGGTCTGTACGGAGTCTTTATGAACAAAGACGGTTTGCCCGGCTGCAGCCTCATCCAGGGCTTCTTCATCTGGAGGAGCTTTGACTTCGGCATCTACTTCCAGGTTTCTACACTGAACTCTTATTTCTGACGCATTCATTCATCCGCAAGGCAGCGTTCTGACATAATTTGAGGTCAAGTGATGTCAAGGGCGAGGAAAAGTAAAATACTAAATCATATACAATAATTTAAACCAGATAAACAGAAACAAGTGAGTAGCCTGCTGAGCTCCACATGACTGCAGAAACACTTTAAGACAGTGTCAGGATCAAAGACTGTTTCATAAATCTTGGACCTTTCTCAACAAATTTTCTACATGACATCATTTACATTTTGATCTCATCTGATCTTCATCCGCTTATCCGGGGTCGGGTCGCTGGGGCAGCAGCTTTAGCAGGGGACCCCAAACTTCCCTTTCCCGGGCCACATTAACCAGCTCTAACTGGGGGCTCCCGAGGCGTTCCTAGGCCAGTGTAGAGATATAATCTCTCCACCTGGTCCTGGGTCTTCCCCGAGGCCTCCTCCCAGCTGGACGTGCCTGGAACACCTCCCTAGGGAGGCGCCCAGGGTTCATCCTTACTAGATGATCCTGAACCACCTCAACTGGCTCCTTTCAACACAAAGGAGCAGCGGCTCTACTCCGAGTTCCTCACTGATGGCTGAACTTCTCCCCCTCTCTCTAAGGGAGACTCCAGCCCCCCTCCTGAGAAAACCCATTTCGGCCGCTTGTGTCCGCGACCTCGTAGCTGAAGGTTTAAAAGATTAACAGTGATCCCCTTCCTGTCCCCTCACAGACCATCATGGATATTATCATTGACAACGTGACCCTGGTGGACAACGGGATGGGCGTCATGCCTATCATCTACGCTCCTCCTTCTCTCTCCCACGCATACGCCGATAAAACCGTACAAGTACAGGTAAGAGGGTTTATTTAGTTTCTACTGTCCTCTCATCGCACATCATTTGGTTCGTTTAGTTTTCAGTAGAGACTTTTAAAGTTACAGATTTCTTCTCCTCGTCGTTTCCCAGAATGCCTTGATTGTTGGCAGCAGCCCGAACTTCAACTGTTCGCTCACGTTGCCCAGCAGCGACTTCAATATGGTCATCAGCGGAGAACATCGAGCCCCAAGACCTCTCCCAGGTACAGCACAGGGTGATGCTGCTGAAACACCACAAACAGTGTCACTAATACAAAGTATAGAGTCACGCGTCAACATGACATTCTCAGGGAGAGAAAAATGGCGTTCAGCGTGGCAACACAGCCGTTCAAATGTTTTCAAGTTTCAAATTTTCTGTTTAAGAAGGTGTCTGACCTGTTTCTCTTATATGAAAATAGAAATTTTGAAATGCAAGATAGGTTTTGCAAAGTTCATTTGACATGTTCATTTATGCACATTGCTGCCTGTAGGGGTGTGTGCGGGCTCAGGACACCGCCCAGGTAATATAAGGGCAGGTGTGTGTTTGTTCGTCAGGAAACCAAATGTCAAGTGAAAGAGGCAGTGGTTGAAAAAAGTTCAACCGCTTTATTAAGATCATGGTGATGGTTTATTGGTTTCCCAGTATCGGCTCCTTAATTTAGAGGACAGTTTTGTTTATTTTTGAAGTTTAAAATAAAAGATTTTCTAAATCTTCTGTCAGCGAGGCGAGCTGACCCCGCCTGCTGTAACCACGGCTCAAACAAAGAACAGCCGAGACGCTTGGATTTGCCGTTTTAGGATAAGACTCTTTTTTAAATCAGTTAAAGTTAAACAGTCTCAGCTCACATCCTGCTGATTACTGAGACAGAGACGTGTTTATACATAAATCTTTTTCACAATAAAACCTGGACTTCTGGACTTAACAAAGATCTTGAATAAACTAGAAAAGAGGTCCTAATTGTTCAGGTGTCTTTATTGAAACAAGGGTAAACTAGTTTCACAGTCATGTCTCAATATGAACAATTACAACAAGATATAAAACTGAAACAAGGAACAGATGAGAATCGACAAAGTGCTGCAATCCACAAAATAAAAGCATGAAATAAGAAGAAAGAACGCCAAGAGCTAATGTCACACAAATATAGGTTAGAAAGTAAATAAAATAAATAAATAAATGTTCAGTAGAACGAGAATAAAACAATTAGATAAAAAACCAGAGGATCTATGAATAAAAAACAAGATAAATGCTCCAAAGTTGTGCAACTGCAGCTTGTTTACCAGTGCGATTGCAGCTGTTTTTGTAACGTTTCGTTCTGCAGAGAAGACTAAAAACCTCCGTCCAGAGGGAAGAAGCTGGGACTCACTGTGCAGGGATGCAAACATCTAAAGTGTGTGAAAATGTAACTGTGTACGGGGAAGAGGGGTTCAGCTCACATGACCATTTCACTATTTTGTTCAAAGAGTCAAACATAGTGTCATTATGGTGATTTAATTTAACCAAACAATGAAATAAACACTTGAACGTTATTGAAAAGTGCTGGAAGTTGTTCCTGCTTTTGTGTATGAATGCAGACTGGTTCAGTTTTTAAACCCCTGATGTTGGGACTTTGTTCTCACTCTGAACAGGCGGGCGGTCTGGACTCTGTTGGCCCAATTTTCAATCTACACACAACAGAGCTCCAACAATGGCAAATTCTGGCACCGCCAGCTACAACGCCATCAAAGGACTGATGATGGTGACGGGTGAGTTCAGGCTCGGAGCTTTAGGAGGGATTTACTTTGCCACTGAAAACATAGAGGAACATATTCCTTATTCCTCATCTCTCTCTCTCTCTCTCTCTCTCTCTCTCTCTCGTTTTCTTTCCAGACACGACATTCGTTGGTTTCCGAGACGTCTGCTCCGGCGAGATGAACTTCATGTTCTTCACCAACCCGTTGAACGAGGACCTGCAGCACCCTGTGCATGTTTCAGGCATCTCCATGGTCGACAGCACAGAGAACGGCAAAGTCTTCGTCCACAGGGCCGATGTCGGGTAAATCACTGCACCGCCTGGCTAAATCTGCTATGTCATTTCCGCGTTCATCAGACAGTGAGAGAAGGAAACACCTGGACAAGATAAATAATTATTATTATGACGGCTTAGATTTATATAGCATCTTTCTCAGTGCTCAAGGCGCTTTACAGAGTCCAGGTTCCCTTCACTCACACAGACATACATGGTGGTGGTGGTAAACTACGTAGTAGTCACAGCTGCCCTGGGGCAGACTGACGGAAGCGAGGCAGCTAATCAATTCAATTCAATTCAATTTTATTTATAGTGCAAAATCATAACAAAAGTTATCTCAGGACACTTTAATCCGCCACTTTAATCAGCGCCTACGGCCCCTCCGACCACCTCCTCAAACATACAGCAGTCAGACACAATCACACGAGGCAAGGTGGGTGAAGTGTCTTGCCCAAGGACAACAATGACCATGACAGGGCAGGGATCAAACCGTCGACCCTTTTGACGTTGGCTGACTCACTCAACCAACTAAGCCACAGTCGCCCCAGTTAGATTTAAGTCTTTAAGAATGTTTTAAAAGTTTCCTTTAAGTCTTCTGTGTAAGACAATTTATGGATTGTTGCTGCAAGACGAGTGTTTTTTACTGAAAACATTTATGAACTTTAAGCATTTAGTGTAAGATTAGTTTCAACATCATTCATTAATTGTCTTTATTTCAAACATATAAGCAATGGAAACAAAGTTAAAATAGTAGTAGATAAATAAACACATGCTCAAAAGTCGGGGAGATAGTAAAAACGTATCTAATCCTACCCTTTAACAGATCAGTTTATATTAGTAACACGTCAGTATATGTTATTAAAAAACTATAATAGCTATAATAACACAGTTCTATCATATAAATGTGTATAACTATCAATAATAACTATGATTATTATATATTATATATAAATTCTATAAACAATCATACATAAACATTATAAACGACAAATATATATATTAATATTTATTATAAATACAAATAACAAGTGTATTACAAAACTAAAGTCTGTGTATGTCCATTTTACGGAGGCTCTTCTAAATGTCTGTACTTTGTGAAGACGATGTCTTTATATTTGTTTTTAAACTGTTTTGTCATTTCTGTACTCCAACACTTAAACTGATTCCACAGTTTAACTCCGTAGATGCTGAAACTACAGCTCTTGTTGGTTGTGCGTGTGTGGCGTACCTTAATTCCTGCGGTTTTGTAGCTGATAAAATAAAACCTTTCTCTTTTTGTGCTTCAGTAAAGTGAACCCATCCGACTGCGTGGACATGGAGTGTGACGCGAAGAAGAAGATGCTGTTGAAGGACTTGGACGGGTCGTTCCTGGGTGCAGTGGGAGCTGTGGTGCCTCAGTCTGAGTTTGCGTGGGGAGGTGATCCCAGGAGAGGGCTGGGCGACTATCGCATCCCCAAGGTCATGCTCACTTACCCCAACGGCAGCCGCATCCCTGTGGACACGATCGCTCCACACAAAGGTAACTATTTAATTATTTTATTGAGGGACAATTGAAAGCCACTTGCTGTGGTTAAATGAATATTTTCTCTTTAACTCGATTGAAATAATTCATATTCGAGATTTCATCTTGAATATTTACATGGGCGCTAACTAGAGTGATCAGATATTAGCTTTTTATCAAAATATTACTTTTTGTTATTTGTGCAAAGTGGTAAAATATAATCGAAATAGTAATAATTTACACTCTTTTAATGATTTAAAACTTTTCCTGTCCTGTGTGACCCTTTGCTGACAGGTAGACCATCAAATACTGCATAATAAAATGCTGTGTTGCTCTCTCTTTAGGTGTGATCAGGGAAAACTGCATGTACATGTCTTCCTGGCAGTGCTACAAATGTTTCAGCCTGAACTACACGATGCTGGTGATCGAGAGCCTGGACGCTGACACAGAGACCAGGCGTCTGTCCCCCGTCGCTGTCCTCGGAGGCGAATATCTGGATCTGATCAACGGTATGTAGCGTCCTGTAGTTGTGATATGATTAAAACCCAGAGACATCTAAATGCTCTCTCTCTAAAAATCAGTTACAGTCTTTAATCCAGCAGTGTGTGTGTTTGCGTCCAGGTCCTCAGGATCACGGCTGGTGTGCGGGCTACACCTGCCAGAAGAGAGTGTCCCTCTTCCACAGCGTTGTGGCCACAAACAAATCCTTCGATGTCTTTTTCTCCAGCGTCAGCCCTCAGAAACTCCGCCTCATGATGCTCAACGCTGATTCTTCCGAGGTCAGAGGACACTAAATATTACCACACAACAAGCAGATCCGCCGGGGCAATCTGATCGGTCGACTTAACATCTATAACGTGCTTAAATCCGCATGACAGCACACGTCTTCATTGAAATATAACTCTGCCGTGACGCTCCTGCTACTGTATTCATGCTTTAATTTATACGCTATAAAGTATAGAAAAGCTCTTCTTACAATCCTTAAATATATATATTATGTAGCAAATACATATTTCTTGCCTAAGCACAGTGGAAGTTGACATCCTTTTTGTTTTCTGCAGAGCATCGTGGTGTCAGTCTTCTACTCCAAGCCTAACCGGTTGGACGTGTACGTCAACAACAACCTGGTTGCTCCGACTAACGCTAAGTGGAACGATGACAACACTGACTACACTCTGAACAAGCCTCTCCAACCAGGTGCTGATGCTTTACCTGCACGCAGATAATGTGACTGTTAATCAATGCAGACAGTGATACACAGGGAAGAGCCTACAGTATCTATTAAGCTGTGTCATCTTATTATGTCAAGTGTGGCTTTCTTTGTATTTGATTACGTTGTTTGTCTCAAACTCAAACACCTGAAACATACTTACTCTTGGCTCAACCAGAAAGTTCTGAGCAGAAACTATAAAATAAACGTTATTCCTGGATTTCCAACATGACAGTTCTGACCTTTAACAAAATAAAATCTAATCTTTTCCCCTCCAGGTCAATATGATCCCCAACTGAGTGCCACTTTGGGCACCAACTACTTCGACCAGGAGTACAAGATGCTGAAGGTCGTGGTGAGAGGCTCCGAACCGGTGGAGATCCGAACCGCCCCGGTTCTGTTCCTCTCTTTTGAGCTGCCCGCCATGACTGAGGACCAGTTCTTCGGAGACAGCCTGGTCCAGAACCTCGCTATATTCCTCAAAGTGCCCCCAAATATGATCCGAATCACCAAAATCATCCGGGAGGGCGGAAGCGCGCGGCGACGGAAGAGATCCACGGGCCTGAAGGTGGAGGTGGAGATCAAGAAACCTCCGGTCCAACAAAGCACCAACAGCACCGACGGTTAGTGAGAGAAGACGTGTAACTTCTGAGCTGATATCGTATTTAAAGACTGTTTTAAAGTCTAATGTGTGGATGTGAATTCAGATTTTTTTGTGTGTTATCTCAGATGAGGAAGACTTTGTGTTGTTGAAGAACATCGCTGATGATCTGGGTCAGGCGGCAGTTTCCGGGAACCTCAGTCAGTCCATCGGCTTCAACGTCTCTTCGATGGGCGTCATCCCGCCTCCGCCTCCATCATCTGACCCCGACTGGAACGAGGTGAACGTCAAGACTCAAATCACAACACCTTTAGAGTAAAAAGAAACAAAAACTAATGGAAAAATCCCATTCCATCAGTTTTAAAACAAGTGCTCACTGCTTTTGTGGTTTCCTGCTTTTAAATCTCAGGAGGCCAATAAAGAAGACACAAGGGAGGAGCCCACAGTGAGCTACGTGTCCAGCGTGGACGACCTGGTGCTGGTGGAGGAGCCCATAGTCGGGGAGTTTGTGGGTCCTCTGGCCCAGCAGCCCACTCTCATGGCTGTGGATGAGCAGGTGAGGAAAAAACACATCTGCACACAGGTCGTCCTCAGAGAAATGACATCCACGGGGATTTACAGCAGCTCAGGATCAGATATTACTGTTCTGAACACGTCATCATTTTACGGATCCTTCATGAGTATCATGTTTCGGATCAAACTCACTCGACTACCAACATGTAGCTCAGTTTATATGTTTAAATAAGGGTAAGCTAGAGTAGTACACAAGAAATTCAACTGTCTGAAAGCTGCCCTGTGCTGTTGTCTGCAGGGTAACTGTGTCTCTGTGGGAGTGACGACGCTCACTGTAACAGCCAGCCTGAAGGACGCCAGTGGGAACAGCGTGGACGGACTGGAGGGTAACACCACCATCCTGTTCAGCACCTGCTGGGCAAACTTCACCGACCTGTCCATTCAGCACAGCGGTACGTCTGCTGCAGGTTTTTTAAAATCAGGCCTATAAATCATATTAACTTTCAGATAAAGTACTGAGGTGGTAAACTCTGGTAAGGTAATTTATTTAAACGGTTAAAACGCCGTCACAGTCTCAAACACACACACAAGAGGAACAAGAAGAGAAACATGTTTGAGTGGAGGGGGACTTTAAAGTTTACTTGACTCTACTATTCCTTCTCCTCCTCCTGGTGCTGCAGTCTCGTGGTTTATTTCAGGATTCTTCCAAAACATTATTTATAAAAAGAAAACCCTCGGTGCAAAAGTTCATCTACTTGCTTTTTAACATTTTACCCGTCCTCTCCCTGCAGGTGAGAACCTGACCATGGTCTTCACGCTGAAGGAGTGGGGTGCCCAGTCACGCGCCTTCGACGTCAGAGACACTCCAACCACTCTGGCCCCTGCGACCACCAGCGGACAACCGGCCACCACCGACGACGACGACAGCGTCTTCTGCTCCAGCGCGGCCCTGTCCGCCGGCAGTCTGTACCTGGTCAGCGTCATCTACAGTGTGGCCTGCTGCTCTGAGGGAACCACCTTATGTTAGTCAGCTCTGTGACGCTAAGAGGGTTTGATGAAGGAAACCTCGACATATAGTCACTTTAACACAAACATATTCACTTTAACACTAATGGGGCTGCTAAAGAAACAAATGTAATCCTTTAATATCATTTAATATCATGCACATGCCTGTTTTTTTCTTCCACTGAATCGTTCGTTAACCAAAGTCAAAATCCAAAGCTCCCACTCCTCCTCTCTGTGAAGGCTATAGTTTGATTCTGTTTCTTTTCTGGTTTTGTAAAAGGTTTAAATGTACTTTTGATATGAAAATACTCAGGGTGACACATCCATGATGTAGACTTTAATAACTGGTGCAATAGAACTTAACTTGGTCTGAAACGAGATGAAGGAAAACATGAAGTTTGCATTTTGTTGTTGAATGTTTTGAAACTTTATTCTCTTTTCAATAAATTCTATTTTTCATTCATAAACATCGTTATTGCATCAGTGTTTTTCTTCATCATATACAGTAATGTGTTACAGTTTATTTTAGAAGAAGTATATTTTGTGTATTCTACATCTATATCTACAGTATGCTAAGGTTTTGAGCAACTTTAATTAATTTAATTTGATGTGTATATTTATATTAATGTATATCTTATCCCTTGCAATGCCAGAATAACCTGCTGCTACATAAGAATTCCCCAGTTTGAGAACAATAAACATTAATCTATTTGATGGATTAACTGAACAGGCAGACTGGGCACAGGAGCAGCGGATCAGAGGTCCTGACTCACAAAATGTTGCCAAATAACCACACAATGATCACAAAGAGACTAAATGGCTGAAAATAGACACAAACTGATCAAAAATGTGCTCATACCAATTAACAAGCAAGAAAACCACCATGAAAAGATGAAACAGGACTAAACATAGATGCTAAAGAATCACAGATGTGCAAATGAACACAAAACGACCACAAAGAAATGTAAAACGCCGAAAATATACATGCAAAGTCATTATTTAGGGAGGCAAAACGACTACAAGTAGACTCTTTGAGTTTGGGCATCTTGTTCCTATGGAGACAGGGTAGGGGCCTCTTCCAAGTCTGTACCCAGGGGCCCTCTATCCATCTGTCTGTCTGTCTATCCATCTATCTATCTATCTATCTATCTATCTATCCATCTATCTGTCTATCTGTCTGTCTATCTGTCTGTCTGTCTGTCTATATCTATCTATCTATCTATCTATCTATCTATCTATCTATCTATCTATCCATCTATCTATCTATCTATCCATCTATCTATCTATCTATCCATCTATCTATCTATCTATCTGTCTATCTGTCTGTCTGTCTGTCTGTCTATATCTATCTATCCATCTATCCATCCATCCATCTGTCTGTCTCATCCGTCTCTGGGTGAAGGCTCTGTCCATGGTGCTGAATGAGGCTGATTGGTTGGATGTTTCCTCTCTAAAGCGCATCAGATCCGTTCACTCCTCACTAGAGGGCGGGAGACTCCGTGGTAAATGCGCCCACGCTGCTGCTCCGGTGCACTGATATTTAATGTCCTGCTTGAACAGAGACAATTCTAAAACTGTGACCCAAAAAACAACCTCCAAATGAGGAGCCATTTGTTTTTGCCGACGCGTAAGTGAATGTCCGCAAACGCACCAGGAGTCGACGAGCGTCCTTTCAGCGCACATCTGTCTCCCCAGGAGGGAGGCGACGGCCGGCGGAGGAACAATTAGTTTTACAGCCTTAATTTGCGTCCCCCATTTAGCCTTTACGATAGAAGTACAATGTGGGCGTGTTCTCGGCCCCTTTTTTTAAACTTTGCACCGCCTGTCCTCCGGAGCTGTGCGCTCTTTGCGGAGCAGCCACTTGCTGCAGAGTGGATGCAGAGTTCAGCTCCGGCTTCGCCCGTGGTCCCCGCGGCCACAGCTCAGGCTCCGGCTCTGATTCAGGACGAGACCAGAGGATGGATCTCTATCACTTCGCTTTTCTCTGCGGAGCTCTGGTGTTTGTTTGGGAAATCCCCGGGTTTCACTCTCTCGCTATTTTCCCTCCGGCTGCCCTGAAGAGCGGCAAGGTGTCGAGGATTTATGATGGACAAGAAGCTTCGAGGTACTTCAAGGAGTTTTACGCGCCGCCGTCCATCGACAGAAACACTAAAGCGACATCCAAAGACTCAGTGGAGCCTCACGACTACATGCTGTCTATTTACACGACCTTCTCCACAGCGGAGAGACTGGGACTCAACGCCAGCTTCTTTCGCTCTTCGAAAGCTGCAAACACTATTGCGAGTTTTGTGGACAGTGGACAAGGTACGTGGAGCTCAACTGTACGTGTGAGTGTGTGTGAGTGTGTGTGTGTGCATGCAGGTAGGATTGACTCATACTCCAGATTAATTCCGTGCAGACAATAGTGGGATATTTTTGTGGTATGTGCATCATCCCCACGAGAATGCATCTGACCCCTCTGCTTTAATGCTTTCCACAGATGACCTCCCACTCTCCCCTCTGAGGAGACAGCAGTATCTGTTCGACGTCTCAACGCTCTCCAAAAAGGCGGAGGTGCTGGGAGCCGAGCTCAGGATATACACCAAAGTGTCTGGGAATTTCCGTATATCGGAAACAGAGCCCGTCGACATCCAGCTCCTCTCCTGCCACGACCGGCAGCTGCTCGACTCCAAAACACTGGACTTGCAAGATTCCCAAAGGCCGAAGTGGGAGGTGTTGGACGTGTGGGAAATATTCAAAGAGCAGCAGCACCTGAGCCAGGGGAAACACTTCTGCCTGGAGCTCAGGGCCATGCTGGACAACCCGGAGAGGGAGCTGGACCTGCAACTTCTGGGGTTGCACAGGTACGGCAGGCCTCAGCAGAAGAAAGCCATCTTAGTGGTGTTCACCAGGTCGAAGAAGAGGCAGACGCTCTTCAGTGAGAGGAGAGAGGGCAGAGTGTTGCTGGGCCTGGAGAGGAAGTCCAAAGAGAAGGGCCCTGGAGCCAAAGCCAGCAGGAGGAGGAGGACGGCTGCGTCCAAAACCCGCCACGGGAAGAGACACGGCAAGAAGTCCAAGTCCAGGTGCAGTAAGAAGCCGCTGCACGTGAACTTCAGAGATCTGGGCTGGGACGACTGGATCATCGCCCCGCTGGATTATGAAGCGTACCACTGCGAGGGGGTGTGTGACTTCCCCCTGCGCTCCCACCTGGAGCCCACCAACCACGCCATCATCCAGACTCTGATGAATTCAATGAACCCCAGCAACATGCCGCCCAGCTGCTGCGCCCCGTCCAAACTCAGCCCCATCAGCATCCTCTACATCGACTCAGGAAACAATGTGGTGTACAAGCAGTACGAGGACATGGTGGTGGAGTCTTGTGGCTGCAGATAGTGGACCTGGCAGGTGTAGGGCGTCACCCTCTGGCTCTCTGGTCACAGTATCACAGTCTGTGTGGGGACGAGGCCGCACCTGAAATAAGGAACACTCGCTTGATCTGTTTGGCGAGAAAAACTTAGTGACGCATTTCCTCACAACGCAAACCAGCAAGGTCATGTTTAATACCTCAAACATTTGTTTTCTTGTTTTTTTTCTCTGTTTTCTGGCAACTTCAACGCTACAGCGACTGCAACTGCATATTCATGGATAGAAGAGAGGTGTTCCTTTAAAAACAGACAGATTTAATACCCCCCCCCCCCCCTATTTTTATCTTATAAATTATTGCCAGTGCAAAAATAAAACCATTTTTTTTATCCTTTTACCACCCACTGTTTGGCCCGTGGGACAGAGCATTACATGTTCAACTGTCACGGACCGCTCGTACTTTGAGAATTTACATGAATATGAATATTTAATATATGGGATGTTAGATTAGAGTCTAGTTTATTGTCTAAAGAACACCCTGTAGTAAACACAGTCCTGGTACAATGGAAACCAGCATCTACAACTTAAAAAAACATAAAAATAAGAAGTATTTCTGTCGTCAAGTCCAACAACGTAATCAACCTTGACCTCTGACCTCAAGATATCTGAAGGAAAATTCAATTCAGTTAAATTTTATTTACAGTGCCAAATCATAACAAAGATGGACACCTGTCTTGATCAGTTTGGGAGGAAGAAAAAGAGAGAGAAAGACACAGACGGACAGTCCCAGAGATGCAAGCAACCAGAAAAATGAGAGTAACTATGAGCTTGGTTCTGTAGGTCCCCACGAGTCCCCACGAGTCCCCCCTTTACAGACATGCACACTTTGTGATAATCCAGACAGTTGGGGGAGAAAAGTTTCCTGCACGCAATCTAAATGTGTAATTTCTGCCTATTCGAAAACGGAGTATTTGAATATTTCTGCATACCGGGGTCCGTAAACAGTCTTGGAGTTGCATTAATTGGGTCTGACTGTAAAGCTGAGACTTGATGAGCCCCATTATATTCGTTACAAGTGTGACGATGTTAGTCCCCGTAGAAGCCATTTCATTGTAGTGAGATAATATTTACAATATAAACTGTATAAAATGAGCTGTTGTGACCTCTAGGATCATCACAACCTCGTGAAACTGTACAACCACCAACTAGAGACCTGGAGCATTCAGAGGATGCATGGCTTCGTTAGGTGTAATGACAATAAGAGGATTCAGATGCAGAACACGAGTGCTCGCCAAAATCTCTTTTTTTTTATTGTTATACCAAATCACAGCATGTTTTTTTTCTATGGTGTTCAAGCTCAAGTTCAAAGTGTCCTAATGTGATTTTTTGGAAGAATTATTTGATTTTTTTATCAATTCGTAAGTAAAAAAAGTTTGTAATTTAGCACAAAATCTGTGTAACAAATGAAACCCACTCAAAATCGACTTATGAGACATAACAGAGCCTGAGAACGGCCGTCACACGCTTCCACCGTAATGTTTGAAGCCTTTGCACACTCGCTGTCTGTTCTTCTTCTACTGCTTAACAGAAACTTCAGTTCACATTTTTTCACCATGTTGGACGTCTTGAGTGGCGTCTCTGCCAAGTTTAAAAAGCAGATTTTCAGCACTTGACACGGCCTACGACTCAGGGAACGTCCTCGCGTGCTGGAGAGAAAACGTGAAGTCCTTTCTTTTTTCCAGATTGATCCGCCGGCATTCACATTTCCACCACAAAAACAAAAAAAACAGTTTTACTTTTTTCGTCGAGGAGATGCATAATTTTGTCTGTGATGCACTGATGTTCAAAAAAAAAAAAGGTACCATGTGTAAATATTTGGAAATAATAATTTATGTTCTACGAATAAGTTATATCATTTTTTTTATCGTCCGCTTTGTTCCGTTACAACTTCCAGACGGCATGAGTCACACATCTGGATGTTCCGGTTCGAATAAACACATATGGGTAATGTTTTGGTAACGAAACGTGACAGCTATGTTCTGGTCCCAGACTGTGAAATACTGTAGTTAATATCAGTGTTTTTGTTGTATATATGCATAGGAAATAATTATTCTGCAAACAAAGAGACATTGTGTGTCTTTGGTAAACTCTTTTTTGTATTTTAGGCTATACTGTTTTAAACATTAGTCGCACATTTTAGCCTCTTATATTGTGTTTTGCATTATTTACTGCGACCTGAAGATAATATATTGTACTGACATGGATAATTCAGTGTCATCTCTGTGCTCTCCTGCATCAAACCCTTATTACAGCAGAAAATGAATTAATAATGTATTTTTACACAGTGAAATAATCAGTAATATTGTATAACCAGATGAATCTATTCTTATAAACTGTGTGAACTGTAAGAGTGTGTAGAGTAACAGACAAATTAAAATGTCTTGAACTTAAAATAACGTTGAAGTTTGGACTTTTAATCACTTTTACCCTCTTTTTTTGGTCATTTTACGTTGTTTATTACTGCTCGTACTGTCACTCTTTACTCTTCCTGGTCTGAATTATTCATCAAGTCATTAACAACTTAGTCAAAATATACCTTTATATACCTGTAACTTTAAATGATCTAAGTTTTTATTGTCCCGCTTGATTTGTTTGCTTATAGCAGAAACCAAAAAAGAAAGGCAAATCAAAAGGCACATCTTTGTCCTCAGGTCCAGTCTCATATATTAATTCAACGTGCTGCAGGAACGAGTCCTAAAAACCAGAAGCCTGTTTTCATTTTTGCACTTCGCTGCATGCACCACCGGTTCCCTCGCCCCAAAGTCAGTGTTTTTTTTTTGTTTTGTTGTCTGAAGTAAGGTCTGTTGTTCACATGAGCTTAAGAGAGAAGAGAAGTTATGTTCTAGGCCAGTAAATACTGCCCTGGTAAAGTTTGGAGCTTGTATGTGTCTTTAAAAAGGTGGTTGCTAACAAGGAGCTGAATGAGACTGCGGACGTTATTGAGGGCATTAAATGTTTTCACAGAGCGTCCCGTAAACAAAGAGTGAATCCTCGCTGCAGCGGTCCGACTTTGACTCTGAACCACGGTCCTTCGCTGCATGTCGACCCCCGTCCACTCCCCGTTTCCTATTAACATTTATCTGCACTTACAAATAAAATTTAAAAAAATATCGCATCAACCGTGCAAGATCCTTAGGAAGCTAGTGGAAGGTGTAGTTTGTTCAAAGCCTTACGTTATATTTTGACTTCTGGAGAATGCATTTTCCCTTAAAACATCATAAAAGTGTTTATTTTTGAAGATTATCTCGCTGAACAAAACATATAAGTATCATAAACAGCTGCTAGCGTCTATAAAGTTCACTCACACATTATATATCTTGTTTGCTGAATTCATACAAGTGTCCTCAGTCCGTTCTCATTCCCACAGCGTCAAATACCGCCGTGGCGTTAGGCCCTGTACGTCTGTGCCAAATCCCCCAGGCTTTCAACTGTAAAGTCATTCGAGGTGATGGATGAGTCAAACAAACACCAGACTTTTACCCAGGAGACCGCAGTTTGTGTTGTATGCTAAGCTAAGCTAACCGGTCGCTGGTCGTAGCTTCATATTTATGATACGAACATGAAAGTGATGTCCATCTTCTCCTCTAATCGCAAGAGGGTAAATAAGCAGATTTCCCAAATGTCAAATTACTCCTTCCCTAAAGTGAAAACATGTCTTTTTCCAGCCAAAAGTGTCTGAAAGTGTGTGCTGCTGTTCTTGATCATTCGTCGTCGTAGGTTCACCTAAACCTGCTCCTGATCAGTACGAACAAGTGGTCTGGAGCCTCTGTCTTCCTCTCTGGCGTTAAAGGGACGAGCGAGCTGAGTGACAGTGTGCAGGGTGAAAACAGGGTCACCAGACAAATGGAAAGAGCGCCATCTTCCCTGGGTGGGCTGTGTTTCTGTGTGACAAACAAACTAGTGTGCAGATGTAGTGACTGACCCCCCCTCCTTTAGTCCAGAGCCACATTGGGTCCCCTGCCCCACGGACAATAGCGGCGGAGGATCTCAACATCAGATTAAGCCTGCCTTTTCCTCACCAGGGCCAAAGGTCAAGTGGGGCATTGTCTCCGGGAGCTTTGGACATTAAACAACGTACACGTCCCCTTAGAGAAGGCCAATGATTGTATAGGCAATCAAGAGTTAAGGGAGGGGGGCGAGGGGAAGGAATGTGTGTGATGCTCTGTGAGGGCCAAACAACAAGGTGAGATATAAAAAAGGGGCGGCCGCTTTAAAGCAGCTGCTCTGAGCAGCCAGCGGAGGACAAAAGACTGGAATGTACCGTCTCTATAGCGGCGTACGGAGGCGTTTCTGCACTGCGTCTCGCTGTGGCAGATTTGCAGTGAGATGGAGAAAGAATATTTGCAGGGGAAACAAAGCCGGGTGTAAATCGACTGCAGGATTCAACAGTTATCAGAGAGGAGAGGAGAGGGGGGGGGGGGGGGGGGGGTAACTGGGAACTCATGTTTTTCTGTTTTCCTGCAGAGTTTTTCTGTGATGTTAAATGTCTCACACATGTCCACAGTGCAGTCAAGAGGAAAAGAAGTGAGGATTGAGCGCGGTGAGATCTGGAAGAAGATAGTTTTCAACATGTGATGTGTGTCCAAGAGATCTCGAGACGGGCGGCACAAAGAAAGAAAAACTTTCCCCTGAAGTATTTACGTAATATAATTCCTTACACTTGTCTTCTTTGTTTACTTTTCGTCGCAGGCAAAAGTGATGTTTTGTTATCTTGACCTCTGTGTTTGCTCTGGTTAACGCCGCCTGTTAGAGGCTTCGGAGTGGAGTCAGATGGCGGCCGGCCCAAAGCGCTCTGACTGACACGGGAGGGAAGTGACTCGTTACTCCTTCTGTTTGTTGAGTAAACTTTAGTGACATCTAAAGGCCTTTACACTCTGAATGAGACTAAATGCTCGCCTGCAAACATTCATGCGGGCAGGTAGTAGTGACGTGATGACATTCTTTTGAACGGCTCTTCGGTATAAATGAAGGGAACCAGGTCGTAGTTGAAAGCCGTTCTTTGTGCCAAAATTTCCCGCTCGCATGCAGGATGCACAGACAGCTATCACACTGAAAACACACCAAATGCTTTTATTTACACTTTTATCCGGTATACGTGACAGGCAGGTGTGTGTGCGCGATGCCATCCGCATGAGCCGTGAGATTCAGTTCCCATCAAAGAGCCGTAATTCCCATCACTAGCAGATAAACAGTTACGCAGTCTAGGGCTTTTATTGTGAAAGGGAAGGACAGAAGGAATGAATAAGGTATTCAAAGCCATTGTCAAGGTTTAAAAGAGCAACGTTTGGCATCTTCTTTGGAGTCTGTGTTGTTGTTTTATAGTCCTCAAGGTTGAGGCCTTTATTTTTCTCTGTGAACATTTTTTTTTTTTTTAAATCAAGCAAAAACATTTTATTGGCGTGTAATATTGGCTTTCTGTTTGAAAGCACTCGTGATAAAAAACAGCAGTGCAGTGTTTAAAGGCCTTGTCGTTTTTGCTGCAGGGTTTTGTCCTTTTCACATTTTGCCTAAATGTGATTTTAAAAGTAAATGTTTTTTGGACATTTAATTGAAACAGTGCATCTTCCTGAAGCATGAAGCCGCTCAGCTCCAGGACGGAGAACATCCAGGACGTAAGAAAGGACTGAACGCACCGATTCATCTGCAGCCTTAGAACTGTGCAAACAGAGAAACATTTATTTTCCATCAGAGTCAAACAGAACAAAGCCAAGGCGGACACATATATAGTCAACCTACAGCAGGTGAGCAGCCCTCATTGGATAATTGGTTGAACAGGATTTCAAATCTATTAGACGACGGATCCACTAGTGGGAGTTTCCATGGTTAGTGTCCAGATGCCACACCATGGTGCACCACAATCACGCCAGAAAAAGTGACATTGAACAAGTAACACACCGAAAACAAATAACAGATTTACATTTCAACAAAACAGAGAAACATACAACAGCAGTTCTACCTTCTGGTCAGTTTGTTCAGGGCGGTGACGGCAGATGGAATAAAAACCTTTTTTAAAACAAGCTTTTTTTTTGTGGGTGATTTGTCCGTACCTGATCCCAGAGGGGAGGAGGGTGAAACAGGGGGATACAGGGTGGGAGGGGTCATGTGCAACGGTCTGAGCTGAAATACAAAGCAGTAAAAGTACATTTATTATATTAAAATGACCATATCTCATATATCATCGTATAGCTAGTTTAGGTGGAACTTGTTAAGAGCGTTACTGTCTTTGGACAAACATAAATAATACACACGTCAATTTTGAGCGTCAAACATTATATTTCCTGTAATTTGGTGAATTCTTTTCCACCAATTTGTGCCTTTTTCTGCATCAATTTACAGTGTAAATGTTGCAGTACGTCCTGCTTCAACCCAAGGATCAGTAAATTAAGGTATGCTTGCCGAAGAAGAGGCACATGCTCTAAATTAAAGAACTAACACTTAGAGCTGTTTCTGTTATACATCTGACCCTCATTGATATATTCATACACATCATACTTTGGGGCTAAAAGTCAAATGTACCTACCACAATTCAGAAATCAACAGTAAACATAAATTAAAACTGCAAGCAGCTATGAACGGACCCTCGCACCTAGTGTGTGTCGGAGGAGCTAGCCAAAGTCTGGAGGAATGTTTGTCCCTATAACTAATGCTTGGAAACAATAAACTTCTCCATATTTACCAACTTGATCTGAAATACATGCAAATTAGACACTTGATGGTAGGGCGTTATCTGTGAGTTTTAGAAAGGGGATACATTTTGTGGTAGACTGAGAAACCGTCTGAAATCACTTATATCCCCCTGTAACTTTTGACATATTTCCCAATGTTACTATTTATGATCTGAAATATGTGCAAAACTGGGAGGATACATTTTGTGGCAGACTAATAAAGCCTTGAATATCACAGATTGGACGAAACGCAACAGTATTGCATCAGATATTTGCAAAGATCATAGTCTGGCTCACCGAATGTACGTTGTACTGCGGCGGGATAAATCCTGACATCCCCTATGTCTGCCATCTCTTTTGAGTTTAGTGCTGTTTAAGATGATTGTGATTAGTTTAAAGAAATACAAACAACCGAGCTGCATTTGTCATTCACGCACATGCACAATACATAAGTATGCTAGGGAGTTTTTTAGCCTGTAATAGATTAAATGGCAGAAATGTCATTGAGCTGCTCTTTACTTTGATTTTCTGGACATTTCCCTCAGATGTGATTGACATTTAAGAGACATTCATGAGCTCTCCGCGTGTGTGCTGACTGACGCGGACTCAGAAGAGAAGAGGGATTACACGGCTGAGTGAAAAAGCAAAGTGACGGAGAAGGAGGAGGTCAGACAGGTGAGTGGGTCACTGCTGCTGACACACAGTGACTTCTTGGCGCAACAGAAGCCATCTCAGGGTTTGGATGTGTGTCTCTGTTGTTGTGAAGTAAATGTTTAAGACATTTAATGTTCCCGGACATCTAAAAAAACATCAAACTTGACTTAAAGGACTGTTTTCCAAGATGTCCCTGCAGCTGGTTGCATCGCTGCTCATAATCTGTTGTGATCTGTCTCAGCTGTGAGGAGTTTCTCATTACAGCGTTTCTGGAACAAATCAACACCACATTAAAATAAAGAAAACAACTAATTTTAGCCTGAATGTTGGCGTGTGTAATTGTATTTAGTAACTGAAAACACTATTATCGTGTGCAGCTTGGGTTTGACTGACACCTGTGCTGCTCCTCAGCTGGAGTCAATTAGTCTCTTCCTTTGCGTTTGGTTGATTGAGTTTCAGTTTATCTCGACACAACAGTTTCCCCCTCATCCATGCATTGCTCCTTTTACATTTTGTAAATTATCAAACCACATGGTCCGGCCTCCTGCTTGTCATTTCCTTGAACCAGGTTGTGAACTGAATACCCTGAAGGATTTCACATCTGATAGAAAGAAACTAGTCTCCTAAAAAATGTTCCCACACAATGAAACTGCATCCTCCATTACATTTCCAGGAAACCCTGTTTGTCCCGGATTACGTTCTTTGATGATTCAAAAATAAGTTTCAAATCAATCAAAGTCCGCTTAAGTCCAAAAATGGAGACGTTTGGGGTGGATCAAACAAATAGGACTTTCACCCAGAAGACGACTGTTTATGTCCAGTGTGAAACCAAAAGTCAACGTTGACCCAATGTCAGAACCCGTTGGCTATCTGTCTGACAACAATTTCACCTCTTGGTACGTCGTTTGCCACCTTGGTCTTAGCTGCCAAGCGCGGTACCGTAGCCCATTCACTCCCATACATGCGGGGAAGAGGAGATCACCTCATAATTATCTTCAGACCCACTACTAAAAAATGTTTGTTGGCACAGTTTTAGACCCGAACAAAATGGAGTTATGTGCAGGAGAAGGAGGGTGCACAGCTTAAAAGAGTCATAGTGGAACACATTCAGCAGCTTAGGTCCCGCACGGCTCCTGCAAAGACACAACTCTGCTGCTCAAACTTTCTGTGCATTGTGTCCGATGTTTTTTCTGTTGTTTTTCGTGTTGTTTCATGCTTGGCGCTCAGGCATGGGCTCGGGAACGCAAAGATTTCTACATCCGGTAAATAAGTCCTCCTGCGTTCACGAGAACCAAAAATGGCAGCGTCCTTAAAGGAGCCTGCGCCATTGAGCAGCTTTCCAAAGGGATGAATGGGCGCCATTTTTCCCGCCCGCCATCCATTCTTCTTGCTATCAACCAAAGCCCACTCAAACGTGATTGGTCAATACTACACAGACTACAAACAGACAGAAACAATCTTGTCTTGTTGCCTACAGACTCTACCTTCATACGCGGGATCTGTTTAGAGAGATTAACGTTGACCTGTTTGTAACCTACATTCCTCTGTGTCATGCACATAACTTACTTAACGTTAACAACACACTTAATTTGATCCAAACCTTCATCTTTATCTAAACTTAACCAAGTAGATTTGTTTCAATTGTCACCACACGTGCACCCTAAAAACTTTATTACAAATAAACAAAATAATGTAGACTAACGTAAAAACAATAAAAATACTGATAAGAAGAAGAAGAAGAAGAAGAAGAAGAAGAAGAATTCCTTTATTAGTCCCGCAAATGGGGAAATTCAATTTTCACTCTATGATTAATCATGTTACACACACAGGACCGAAATATACACACACATGCACAGACAGGACCTATATACATGCAATTAATAGAGAGATGTCAGAGCGAGGGGGCTGCTAGTGACCGGCGCCCCGAGCAGTTGGGGGTTCGGTGCCTTGCTCCTCGGCAGTGCCCAGGAGATGAACTGGCACCTCTCCAGTCACCAGTTCACGCCCCATACATGGTCCACACAGGGACTCGAACCAGCAACCCTCCGGCTTCCCAGCCTAGTCACCTCTGGACTGAGCTACTATAAACAAAACTTAAAAATGTCTTTATCACGCTGGTTCTTTCCCTAAGAAAACCCAGTCGGATCAAAACGTTTCCAAATCCAGTGTTGCGGCTTTTCCTTCTTTTGGTTTACAACACAAACATCTGGAGAAAATGTCCCATAACACCAGAGAGTGCAGACTTCTTTTGTCTCCTTTTGTTGATGAACCAGGTCGAGCAGGTATAAAAGTTCCAGTACAGCTTCTTTAGCGCTTCTTCATGAAGGATTCATCGTTTTCGAGTTCCCTTTGGTGTTCATGCAGGATGAATATGTCAAGGGAACACAAGGCTCCGGTACTCTCCGGGTTTAGGACCACTATTTCTAATGTTCAACAGGTGGTCTTGAGTGTTTTTTTTAAATCTCATTGTCATATTGGGTTTACATTATTTAGCTGAGAGTTTTGTTGTTTGAACAAAAGTCGATCCGTGACTTCATCAGCCTCTCCAGCATGTTTAAGGTATTTGTGTGTATTAAGAGTTTGACCACTCAAACCTGCACTCA
Organism: Echiichthys vipera; assembly: GCF_963691815.1. NCBI lineage: Eukaryota > Metazoa > Chordata > Actinopteri > Perciformes > Trachinidae > Echiichthys > Echiichthys vipera. Next base: position 24,709,902 of record NC_139838.1, read on the forward strand.
TTCTCTCTTTAAGTTCAAAGGAAGGAATTAGATTTCACTTGTTAAATCAACACTCGTCCCCATCTGACGCCTCATATCCGTCCTTCGCTGTAACCTCTCTGTCTCTATCTGAACACAGGCCCTCTGTGTTTCCGCACTTTGAACAAGATCCTCTGGTTTCGTTCCCATACTTGATCTCCCCGGTCTCTTACGGATTGTGGCCTCGGGTGAAGGTTTCATGAGAGGGCAGCGTGGAGCAGATCCACATTTTTTCGACATCTTAAAGATGCACATTATCCACAACACCTCATAATGGTGAAGTTTTATAGAGATCCCTGATACCACTCCTTTTTCATGATGCACTTTAGAGGAAGAGGACAAGAGCCAGCAGAGGTGTGTGTGTGTGTGTGTGTGTGTGTGTGTGTGTGTGTGTGTGTGTGTGTGTGTGTGTGTGTGTGTGTGTGTGTGTGTGTGTGTGTGTGTGTGTGTGTGTGTGTGTGTGTGTGTGTGTGTGTGTGTGTGTGTTCATGAAGGAAAGACAAACAGATGGAGAGAGAATACAGAAAGACAGGAACCCGAACTAACCCTTTAAAACCCCAAAGTCACACAATAAGACAAACTAACTAATTCAATTCAATTCAGTTTTATCTATAGTGCCAAATCATAACAAATGTTATCCCAGGACACTTTACAGAGTAGGTAAAGACCACACTCTATGACTTATTTATGATTTACAGAGACCCAACAATTCCCCCGTAGAGTACGGTGGCAACGAAAATCTTCACTATAACAGACAGGAACGTCAGAAAGACCCAGCTCTGTGGAGGATGGACATCTGTCTGCACCGGAGAGAGGAAGAGAAGGAGAGAGAGAGAGAGAAAAGACGGACAGATGGACAGAGAGAGACAAAGACAGACACAAAGACAGAGACAGACACACTTCCAGTAACTATAATAACATCTAAAGTAATGTGAATATGACTTATATGTTATGGCGGTTAATACAGCAGAATTGTAGAAACAAGCAAAGCTAAGGTGATAGATTATAAAAGCAGCAGGAAGCGTCATGCTACCTAACTAACTAACTGATTTAGGGAACAGCAGATGAGCAACTCCTGTTGTCCCTGGAATCACTGGTGGCTTTGAAGAGAGTATAGCGACCCCCATCTCCTGTAGATAACACACTGCCTGTGGATACAGCCCCACTTCAAAATATCCGAATCATCCCTTTATGTGATGACTGAAGTGGTTGCAATTCATTCTGAGGGGAATATGAATCCCTGGACCACATTTCATGGCAATGCATCCAATTGTTGCTGAGATATTTCACTAAAAGCCAAGTGTCAACCTCATCAAACCATAGAAACGTTGATATGAAACGTTTTGGCACCTTCTCTGGTTTAACTGTCAGCAAGTGCTCAGGTGACGCAGTGCAACAAGCCTCAAACTCCTCTAAGGGAGGAGGTTGGTGTTGATGGTTGGGTCGAACACACACTGGACTTTCATTCCCGGAGACCGCGGTTCATGTCCCGTCCCATGTGAGAGCGAAACATAAAGACATAACAGACCTAATTATTTTAACCCAAACCAAATGTGGTTTTGATGCCTAAACATAAGCTTCATTAATAGTTTTTGTTTGAATTTTTGAATTGTTTAAAACTGCGACCGTGGAGCGTCGAAAAGCGTCGGTATGTGACGAGTAAGGAAATGAGAACGGGGTGCAGCGATTCAGAAACGCTGAGACTCAACGTATTTGTGGTTTGCAGAAACATACACCAATGTTATTTTCTACTGGTTGGATTAGTTAAAAAAGAAGAGTCAAACTCAAAGCTGCAAGGTACTAAATATCCAGACTTTTTTTTTAGTCCCGATGTGAAACTCTAACAACACTGGATCCTAAATTTCCCATAATGCAACCAACAGTTTCCATCACCACCTAGGAAACAGTGTTGAGATCATAGACTGTATAAAAAAAAATGGACTCCGCCTCTCCGTCGAGGGCCGTTCTCTTAACTTGATCCAATCGTACTCGTCTACGGGAGTTGCCATCTTGTCAGACTTTGACCTCGCCTCATTTCCTCTTACCAAAAAAGGGCATGTATGTGACGTTGGGGGGAGGGGCATACATCCATCTGGCTGATGTACACCTCTGAGGAGACGTGAGGGCCAGAGGCTAGCTGTCACTCAAGAGGCCACGCCCCTAATTATTCATAAACTTTAATTTCCAATAAAATAAAAACTAACCTGACTACAGACTAGAAAGTTTTTTTGTCCCAGGCCTTAAATAGGTTTAATTATGCTGTGAAACGGCCTGTTTAACATATGAAACCTGCCCCTAGTGGACACTCGAAGAACGGCAGTTTTTGGCACTTCCTTATTGGAGCAACCAGGAAGTCGCTGTGGTGGTTGGGACTGTGTTGGGACCAAGGAGACTTGTAGGCTGAGCAGTGACCATAAACAAGGAGCTGACCCTTTAATGAGGGTGATGCCCACGGTGTAAATTTGAGAGAAAGAAAGTGTGAGGAAGGCCATGAAATTGGAAGAAAAACGTAGTGGCTGGGACATAACTCTGTGTGTGTGTGTGTGTGTGTGTGTGTGTGTGTGTGTGTGTGACTATGTGTGTGTGTGTTCCTGCAGCACAGCCCCATCCGTCAGCCTCTTTTGGCAGCAGAACAAACCGGGCAGAGTTACTTTTTAGCGGGTGTTCCCCTCCTCTCCTCCCTGCAGCCTCTTTTACTGTCACACAGGGATCTAAATGATGAGGACACGCAGAACATGCAGATGTTTGCAATATCTCTCTCTTAATATGAACTCTCTCATACAGACGCACCTGGCTCTGATTTGTCTGAGATAGAGCATGTAGCGTGTGCACTTGACATCAGTTTTTTTATGTGTGCAGAAAGATACTTAAAGGAAAGAGAGAAGAGGAGGAGGAGGAGGAGGAGGAGGAAGGAGGGGGTTGTAAGTAAAAACAGAGCAACTGTCGCTCACATGCCCGACACAGAATGATAATCAGGGCCCCGGCTGCTTTTGTACATGAGCAGCTTTGGTTTTGGGTGACAGCGCTGGTAGTGTTGTTTTACAGTCAGTCTGCAGTTGGAAATAAAAACCAGACGAGGTGGGCTCGGCAGCCAAAATCAGTCCCCCCGGTAATTAAAAGTGCCTGCTGAGAGCTCTTTACTACACGCAGCCAGATCACTGATCATCACTGGCCGATCACATCAAAAGGAAATGACACAGGACACAAGGCAAGCCATTAGTGAGTCGATTTCCCCCAAAAGATCACAGGCATCATTGGGCGGTTGATTACCTACAGATTGTCTGTCTTTCTCCACCTTTCCACCCGCGGGGACACGCACTAAAAGGTACTTTTTAAATCCTCCTTCTGTGGGAAAACGCCATAAAGAGCGAACTATATAATGCCACAATTTGATGCATCATCAAATCTCATGTTCTGCCCGTATATCTCTTTTCTTTCAGCCTTTAAAGCTTTAGTTTATAACTTCTGTCAAACGGAGGCCTCTGTGGTCAAAAGTGGTAGTTACAGGATGAAAGAGAAATTCATTTGCCTTCATTTCCCAAAGTTCCCTAAAAAGAAAAGGTGGTGACGTACACTGTGCGAGATTAGAGATGAAAAAATAATTAATTATTCTCTCATTGCTCACTACCGCACTATATTTCCTCCAAAATAAGGTCCCGTGGGGTCCACAGGAAGGAGAAGGACTTTGCCTCTATATATGTTTTTTGGGTTCATCCTTACTAGATGATCCCGAACCACCTCAACTGGCTCCTTTCAACGGAAAGGAGCAGCGGCTCTACTCCGAGTTCCTCACGGATGCTGAACTTCTCACCCTATCTCTAAGGGAGACTCCAGCCCCCCTCCTGAGAAAACACATTTTGGCCGCTTGTACCCGCGACCTGGTTCTTTCAGTCATGACCCAACTTTCATGACCATAGGTGAGGGTAGGAACGAAGATTGACCTGTGATCCAGAGCTTTGTCTTCCTCAGCTCTCTTTCCGTCACAACGGTGCGGTAGAGCGACTGCAACACCGCCCCCACTGCTCCGATTCTCCGGCCAAACTCACGCTCCATCGTCCCCTCACGCGTGAACAAGATCCCGAGGTACTAGAACTCCTTCACTTGGGGTAAGGACTCATTCCCTACCTGGCAATACAATACAATACAGTACAATAGGCACTACTTCAAGGAAATACATTATTTTTAATTCCAAATCTGAGCTTCATACATCAGCAGAGTCTTAATTATATTCACTCACTACAAATGAATATCTTCTATTCGTGTTTATGTTGATGCAAGTTATTATCACTAAAACAGACTCAGATATCAAAAGCGCTTGAAGAAAAGGGAAGTTTCCTCTTTCATCCTCTCAGATCAGCTGAAGAAGAACAGAAAAGGTTTTGCACAGATTCTCAAAGTCAGTGAGTCATCAAACCAAAGCTTTTACAGAGTTCCTGAAACGTCGACCTCTTTGAGACGCAAGACTTTTACAAGCGAAAAGCAATATTTTATGAGTCATTCTTGAGCTGAATATGAAATCATAACCTGTAAAGTTACAGATAAATGTAGTAAAATTACGATATTCTTATACGTTTAAGTCATGTGGTATCCGGCTCTCGTGATATTTGCTTTTGCTGCTGCGAACTGTTATTTCCAAGGTCAAAAGTGAACCTTTAAACTATAAGTCCCTCCAAAATAGGAGGAAACATTCATGTTTCAAAGGCCTTTAGTGACTTTCTAACTTTAGTTGGAAGGAGCATTGATGAAAAACTTTTCTTCCACCTTCTTAAAGTGTAATTCCGGCGCAAAATCATCCCATGGTCTTTTTCAGCACTTACAAACATCAAATAAGCCATGGAGACAGTTTTTTTCCGTGTATGAACTATTAACGGAGAAATCCAGGAGAGTCGCTGACAACCGTACGTTGCTAACACTGATCAGCTCGGGGCATTCAAACGGCTTTTTTAACCACTAATCCTGCTGAAATAACAGCGAACCTCTGCAGCAGCATGAGAAGAGTCCCTACACAGAAAACAAAGCAGCAATGGGCTCCTTCCTTTGGGACTGACTTTGGTAATCCACTGTAATGGACTTTACTATGAGAGGAGCTGGTACAGGGGCCAGTAGATAAGTCTTTAAAACACTCTTTTAATAAACTCTGGGTTCACTAACTACGTTGTTGGTGCTTTGTTTTTTGTGTAGGGACTCTTCTCATGCTGCTGCAGAGGTTTGCTGTTATTTTGAGCAGTATTAGTGGTTAAAAAAGACGTTTGAATGCCTTCACCGTACTGGCTTCAAAATTATAGCGAAGCCACAAAGGCATCGAAACAATTCGTATGGAGGAACAAAGTAGAAATGAAGCTGATAAAATCATTAGTGACCCCTCCTATCCATTACATAGAGCATTTGAACCCCTACCTTCAGGAAGGCGTTATAGAGCTCCAGGAGCAAATAGAAATATCTTTAAGAAATCCTTTGTCCCTAATGCTGGGACACTATGAAATGGCACTAATCACACAGGACACACTGCCTAATATAGAGGGAGTCTTAATGCTACAGGTTTGAGACAACAAGCACACTTTCTTATTTATTTATTTATTTATTTATAGTAATTTATTCATGTCTTTCGATATGAAATGTTCTGTCCAAACTCGTCTTGTGTGTCTATATTGTGTTTTTAATGTCCTGTCTATTTTTCTATGCTTGCGGTGGAGCAAATTTTCACATTGTGGATAATAAAGTTTTCGTTTTTCGTATTTTCATCTGCCTTTTTTAATCCGTCATCCGTTAAAAATTGTTGCACATGCGTTTTATTACTTCCCTGGCCATGAAACAGATTTAGAACAATAGGCATGATGTTACACGTATCAGTTACAGTAAAAAGAAAACACACACACTTAAGCAGAACACAGACATGGGCAACAATGAAAGCAGAGTCAATGACGGTTCAACAAAACAAACAAATACAGAACGGTTTCGCAAAAACAGACACAAGACAGGAGCGGCAGCAGTAAGATAGGTAGTGGTAGGGCAGTTTAGCAGCATACAATTACTTTCTATTCGCAATAGGAGACTAAATGAAGTCGTCAAGCAGTGAGGATGACTTTGTACAACAGATTTTACTAATGAATGACTGACGTTAGTGAGGAGCTATCGTTCAGCTGCCTGGAGCATAATCACTTCTGATTCATCTTCCGTACATCCTGATTTAAAGCTGCTCTGTTGTTCTTCAAATGCTGCATCTCTGTTTTTAATTTGTTTTGAAGTTCTTAGTGCTGGGAGACTAACCAGCTCATCAGATGCCCTTTTGGAAGAGGACGTGTGCACGTACGGTGGCTCTTAGTGGTCAAACAACTCTGTAAAAGGCTTTTGACGCGTCCAAAAACAATGAACCTGTTCCAAACACTTTGATAACGGACGAAGGTTTAGAAGTCGGCGTGTGTTAAAGTGATGGACACAACGTGACGTCGTATTTATTTTTTTAAACGTGCGTAAATTCCAGATGAAAAATACGGACGTGGGGGGGCCCCAGTAGCTCATCTACTCGAGCGGGGGGCCCATGTACAAAAAGGCTGAGTCCTTACCGACTCCCTTTGCTGCATGTCCTCCCCTCTCTCCCCCTTGCCTGTCAACCTTAAGCTGCATCTGTGATAAATGCAAAAAGCCCCCAAAAATCTTCTTAAACAAGAAAAAACTGGCCTTCAGTCTTTCTCTTCTTCAGATATTCAGGGCTGTCTGAGGTGCTAAACGGCAGACATTTTTGAACACCTTGTTAAATGAGTTGCAGGTGCAATCAGCGAGACAACGGCACTTTTACCTTCGCACAATCGCCCTACTTACTGTAATTTATTCCCCCTTAAAGAAATGTGGGGGCGAGTGGCGTTTGGGCAGACAGAGAGGGGGAGCCGAGTCTTTGGGTCAATAAAAATCAAAAAAGCAGTTATTGACTTTGAAGCCCCTTGCCGTTTGAGGGAAACCTGAACCGGGCCGATTGTGGCGAGTCGCTCTGGTTGAGGTCGGAGAGGAAATGCAGTGTGACACTAACAGGCTGAAGGAGGAAGTGTTGATGGACTGAATTAAACAAGGGGAGGAGAAGGGGCTGAGGGGGTGGTGGGAGGGATTGTGGGGGCATGACACTAATGTTTTCCATTGACAAGACGGAAAAGCCCCGCTGCTATGCCACACACACGCACACGCACACACACACACACACACACACACACACACACGCACACACGCACGCACACACACACACACACACACACACACGCACACACGCACAGTCATAAATCCATGAATTTATTCACAGGGAACGTTCACTCGGAGTCGGCAGCGGGGGCACTTTCCCATGCATACTTTAAGGAAAACATACACAAACATTTGTCTTAAACTGAAGTCTGATTGAAAGGTGAAACATCCATCCAATCAACATTTACCAAACTGCTTTGCTCCAAAAGTTTCCCAGAGCAGTTTGATTAAAGACTAAAAATGACCATCCGTCGTCCGGATTGAAAGAAGATAATAAAGATTTAAACATATTTCAGGCTACTGTGACTCACTGGTACACAAGCTGTCTGTTTCCAATTATGGCTTTTGAGCAGTTTGAGGAAATGTGTGGTAACTTCAAGAGGAAATATTTTACATGTCGTGGATGTAATAGAGGAGCATTGTACTTTGTATAAACTGCTGGATCTGGGTTTTATCTGCACACGGAAAAGAAACGCAGCAGTGAAAACAAAGGAGTAAATGTGGAGCGAGTGTTGAAGGGAAAAACAAGCAGACGCGGAAGAGAAAAAAGCAAAAATGTGTTCAGATGAGGATTTTTACTTTCAGAGTTCGTGCGTTTGACAGAACTCCTCAGAAGTGACGGAGAATAGCTGCAACAGAAGGAATCATCAAAGCCGCCACGAAGAGTGCACAGGTCAAAGGTCATTTCAAGTAGATAACATGTATTTACTGAATATATACAATAATTCTGCACAACAATATGTAGATGCTCTGCAAACAAAACAATTCTATATTTCTTTAAAATATGCAAATGACTGAGAAAACATCCTTTCACAGCAACTTGAGGAAGTTTTCTGGTGATAAACTTTCCCTTTAAATGAAGAGTTTTCCATTGTTATGTGGTAGAGCAAATAAATGTGTTTTTTACCCATCCAGCTCTTAAAATGAAACGATACACATTAGCTGTGAGTGTCTTCGGTCAGGAAAGAGTAATTCAGAAATACATCGGCACGTTAAAGAGCTGAAACAGACTTTTGATTTAAGATGAGAGCAAGGATTGGATAAGGATTGTTTTTCCACAATAAATTATCAGCAAAACCACATGTTTTTGTTATTTCCTTCCTTTTGTTTGAGTGAGGAGGGCTTTACATGTTTTGGTTTTGTCTGTTTGCTTCTGTTTCTCTCTCTCACTGCTCGCCTGGCTGCAACCAGCAACCAGCAACCAGCAACCAGCAACCAGCAACCAGTAACCAGTAACCAGCAACCAGCAACCAGTAACCAGCAACCAGCAACCAGCAACCAGTAACCAGCAACCAGCAACCAGCAACCAGTAACCAGTAACCAGCAACCAGCAACCAGCAACCAGCAACCAGCAACAAGTAACCAGCAACCAGCAACCAGTAACCAGCAACAAGTAACCAGCAACCAGCAACCAGCAACCAGTAACCAGCAACAAGTAACCAGCAACCAGCAACAAGTAACCAGCAACCAGCAACCAGTAACCAGCAACCAGTAACCAGTAACCAGCAACCAGCAACCAGCAACCAGTAACCAGTAACCAGCAACCAGTAACCAGTAACCAGCAACCAGCAACCAGTAACCAGTAACCAGCAACCAGCAACCAGCAACCAGTAACCAGCAACCAGTAACCAGCAACCAGTAACCAGCAACCAGCAACCAGCAACCAGTAACCAGCATCCAGTAACCAGCAACCAGTAACCAGCAACCAGCATCCAGTAACCAGCAACCAGCCACCAGTAACCAGCAACCAGCAACCAGTAAACAGTAACCAGCAACCAGCAACCAGTAACCAGCATCCAGTAACCAGCAACCAGCAACCAGTAACCAGCATCCAGTAACCAGCAACCAGTAACCAGCAACCAGTAACCAGCAACCAGCAACCAGCAACCAGTAACCAGTAACCAGCAACCAGCAACCAGTAACCAGTAACCAGCAACCAGTAACCAGCAACCAGCAACCAGTAACCAGCAACCAGCAACCAGCAACCAGCAAACAGCAATCAGTAACCAGTAACCAGCAACCAGCAACCAGCAACCAGCACTCCTGTCTGACAGTCTCCTCTTCCATACTCAGTCAGCCTCAGTGGAGTCGGGTGACTCCTGGCATTGTCCTTGAATGGTTATGGTTGGTATAGTTCGTGAAAAAAAGAAAGTGTACCGTACAGTTGTTATGAACGGGAAAATTAGCTATAGACACCAAGTAATTGTTTTTACCAGGCTGAACACATGTTTATTTCTGCTGTAATATTGGATATTTTAACATGAAGGTCTATGGGAATTGACCAGAACCCCACCACAGCGACTTCCTGGTTGATCCAATCAGGAAGTGCCGTAAACTGCAGTCCTCTGAGTGTCCACTAGGGGCAGATTTCATAATGAAGCAGTTTCTCATTGACCCCCATGTTAAACAGGCCGTTTTCACAGCATCATTAAACCTGTTTAAGGCTTGTTACAAAAAATCATTCTAGTCTGTATGTTTAGGTCATATCTCCATGACAACACTGAGGGGGTTGGATTTTTTTGTACCAGGCTAGTTTTTATTTTCATTGGAGGTTAAAGGTTATGAATAATTAGGGGCGTGGCCTCTTGAGTGACAGCTAGCCTCTGGCCCTCACTTCTCCTCGGAGGTAAACGTCAGCCAGATGGACGCATCTCCCTCCCCCCAACGTCACATACATGCCCTTTTTTGGTAAGAGGTAATGAGGCGGAGTCAAAGTCTGACAAGATCTAGACTCCCGTAGGCGAGGACGATTGAATCAAGTGGAGAGAACAGACCTCGACGGAGGTGCAACGCCCATTTTTTCATACAGTCTATGGGATAGACTCTCTTTTGGAGCCAGCCCCAAGTGGCCATTCGAGGAACTGCAGTTCTTGGCACTACCCTGTTAAGGACACCGCGTCCACAGTCTGTGGTTCAGCCTCACAATCTGTGAAAATAAGGTTTTAAAAATGCTGCATTAATATGTTCATGTGATCAAGACTTCTTCCAATTACAAGTACAGTTTATGGCGTTCTTTTATGTGTACGTTACTGTAGTCGTCATTTTGATTGTGATTCGACTGAACAGACGTAGTTAGATTAGTTTCATCCCTTCTCAGTTTATCGGCGTGAGCACGGTGATGAAAGCCTGTTTTGATCTGTTCATATCTGGATTTGGAGAGGCACATGGCATGGGAGAGGTCAGCGTTTACGGGCATTAACAACAAGTCAGACAGACCTCCCACTAGTAAAGCAGGTTTACTTGAGGTCCTCCACTCCTCAGGCGTTGATAAGGTTGTCAATCACACATTTCTGGAGCCTGGAAGCAGCTGAAGCATTTCTGAGGAAACTAAGGCATTAACGGAGAATTACAAGATCTTACAAAATCTTTTATTAGGTCTTTCATCCAGTCTCCCTTTTAAGTCATGGATTTGTTCAGTGTTATTCTTTTCCTTAATTAACAGGATTAAAGTAAACTTTGATCAATAACGTCTGAAACAATGTCTTTTCGTCAAAACCTCCGTTAATCCCTCTAAGCTGTCAGATGGTATCACGTCCGCCGAGTAAAATCTGGACCAAAGTGGATTTTAGGAGCGACCTGGAGTCACACGCTGAGGCTGTGCAGCCAAAAATGCAACGTGTTGAGGTGTTTTGAACTATGCTTGTTACTGTGCCACCATGAAGCGTTAAACTTTGTCCTTGTACGAACAGAGGTGATGCCTTTTAGGAGGAGTATAAAATTAAATTAAAGGCCTTAAATGTTATTTTTTTACAATATAAACTTGATGTTTATTCTCATACATGCGTAGTTTGCTTGATATATTTAAAATTTTGAGTTTTTCACAATTGATCAAACGTCATCATAAAGTTATTTTGTTGTCTAAAAAGAAATGAATGGAGCGTGGACCGGTGGCTGGAGAGGTGCCAGTTCATCTCCTGGGCACTGCAAAGGTGCTGTTGAGCAAGGCACCAAACCCCCAACTGCTTGGGGCGCTGGTCACTGGCAGCCCCCTCGCTCTGACATCTCTCCATTAATTGCATGTATATAGGTCCTGTCTATGCATGTGTGTGTATTTCGGGCCTGTGTGTGTGTAACATGAAAAATAATCGTATTCCCGTTGCAGGATTAATAAAGTAATAATTCTCCGTAATTCTTCTTTAATTGCAGGTACATTTGAAAGGAAGTTTGCACGTGTTGTGTTTTTTCAAGAATTAAAGTTGAAAAGTTCCAAAATTTAGTTGCAGGTTTTCTTTAAATACAAAACTGAGTGACTTTTTCAGATGTTTTGTGTCTTAAACGTGAAATAAAATCTCTAATTGCCTGAACCGAATTTGATGATGATCGCTCCAAATTTGTAGGAGGAGTAGCAAAAAAGAAAAATAACAGATCTGGACACAAATCAAAATGGTGGGAAATAAATCCGGACATCTGGACCCACAGAATCCAGGATTTACTGTGAGACTTTCGGTTCAAAGCTTACAGGCTCAAATGCGTCGTTCATGTCGTAGCGCCACCATCTGGAAACATCCATCAAGTGTGAAGTAGACGGGACAAACGGTTCTTGAGGTGTGTGAAGGACAAACACAGAGACAGACAGAGATTCCTTACTTTATAGATGTCTGGTGGAACAACAGCAACAGATCAAACATCAAATAAAGCACGGAAAATAAAACTTCTTTAGAAAAGTCTTGTATTTACAGAACTCGATTCGTACATAGGCATTTTATTTATTTATTTTATTCTTATTGCTGTTCACTGCTGCTTTTTTATATATGTTTACAGACTATTTATATGTGCTGTACGCCTATTTTCTCTATTCTTTACGTGTATTTGTTCAGCTTTATCGTCCTTGCTTTTATCTGTTTTGTCTAATTCTGTCAGGACAAAGAGAACAAAGTCAGATTCCTTGTACACTTGGCCACAAAGGTGATTCAGAGTCTGAGGTGGTACCACGATATTTTGATCCAGAAAAAGGAAAAGTCATGGCGGTGAAGCCCTGAGTTGTTTTTCTGATAACGTGTGTTTGTGCGGCTCGCTGAGTCTGAACAAAATGATCGTCGTCGGCCCCCGACTGGATCAGAGCGATCTGGTGGCAGTGACCCCGGCTCCCCTCTTTCACCTTTAGGTGTTGATTGCTTTTAGAGCCCTAAGTCTAGATTGAGGGCTTTTCCCATGGAGATTAGACGATCTGGTTTAAAGCTGTTTCAACAGGTCGCTTGTGAGGGGTCAAAGGTCAATTACATAGTAGTGCCTAATGGTAGCAAATAACGTCAATCACCTTAAATGGACCAGCGGCGAGACTTGTGCCTGACTTTGGGCTGGAATGTGGGGAATCCAGGGGTTAAGCTGGTGGCATGGAGCGGCTGACTGGACACACACACACACACACACACACACACACACACACACACACACACACACACACACACACACACACACACACACACACACACACACACACACACACACACACACACACACACACACACACACACACACACACACACACACACACACACACACACAAGCGAAACTGGTCGAACTCACTCACCATTACCTACCATGCAATGCTATCAATCTTGCAGTGACCTCATTCAATCTCAAAAACAACACACGTCTTATAACTGCAGAGATCGAGGATACACCGATGACCTCTATGGGAGCGAAGGAAGCACGTGATGAAACTAGAACACGCATTTCCTTCCTGCAGAAAATGCGTAAAAAGCTGATACTCAATGTTTTAAAGATTTAGACATGTTTTAACACGAATAAGCCCGTACTATAAACGTAACAAAACTTCTCTTCCTTTTTTTTTTACCAGCCGCACAAAGGCCGACAACTGGCCTGTGCTGTAACCACAATGTCACTGTGTCGCACAATTAATGTAAACTAGAGCTGCAACGATCCACTGATCAAACAGTGTTTAACAAAACTGTTCTGATAATCGATTCAAGCTAAAAAGCCACATTATTGCAGCTTGTTTATGATTGTAAATAATCAATAATGAAAATAATAAACACCTTTTTTTTCCACAATATCTTAAAAGCGTGAAAAACACGGTATCTCCCTCCTGCACATAATGCTATAAATACCTAGAAGAGCATACAGAGCACAGACCCTCGCCAAGGCCATGTCCTATCTCACATTATTATTATTTTTGGGCAGTTTTTCACGTCTTTATTATAAAGGACTGACAGAAAATGGGGTGAGAGAGAGTGGGGGAGACATGCAGCAAAGGGCCGCAGGTCGGAGTCAAACCCGCGGCTCCTGCTGCCTCGAGGACCTTGAGCCTCTTTACACGGGGCGACTGCTCAAACCACTCCCATGCTGCACCTTTGCACCAAGATTCATTCAAATCTGGGCCGAATTTTCCCAAATCCTGCTGACGAACATAAAAACTAACAAACTGATGACATTAGCTCCTTGGTAGAAAAACTAAATGTTTTATCTGCAGCTGAATATTAATGGTGAAATTTAACCAGGAGTGAATATTTTACGGTAGAACTAAAATACCACTGTATCAGATTTATGTGGTTTAAATTTCACTCTTTAAAATACCCCAAAAGTCATTTTCAAGTAAGGGTTATCTTTTTATTTGTCTTGTTATATCAAAATATATATATGAAAAGTATAATTTTTAAAAGGGTTTCAGGGTTCAGACAGAAAGTTAAAGTTTCAAAGGTCTTTAATCTAATGTCATTATTATGTGTAGGCTGCAGTTTACCTGTAAGACTTTAATCTTGCTGCCTTCCTTTGCATCCACACAACTCCTGCTCCCCTTCATCCTCTTCCTCCTCTTCTTTGTCTTCCTCCTCTTCCTCCTTCGTTGCAGCTGAGGTGAAACATTCGTCCTGTGAAAGAGAACTCTGTTGGCACAAACGTCTGCCATTCACATTTACAGTAAATGATTTGTTAAGGCTGTACCAGATTGACTCTGTAATTAACGACCTCGCCTGGGGCGCGCAAACAAATGACGATACCGTGTAACCACGACAACAGAGATGACTCATACCCACAGCGAGCCCCTCACCTGGCCTGATGTGCCGTCTGTGCCAAATGTAGTTTTTCCTCTGTGTGTGTGTGTGTGTGTGTGTGTGTGTTTTAACATTACAGTGACTCACACTGAACCTAACGTAAGTAATGTGTTCATAGTGTTTTGGTTTGCAAACTAAGGATAATCAAAAGGAGTCTGTGCACGTTGATCAACAATAAACTGTAAATTAATTCATTTTGCATTCATGAAAATCTCCTGAAAAGTAGTTTGATGAGTAGAAATTTGCCTTTTTCATCTTTTAATAGACGTTTACGGTGATAAAACATCAAGTATCAAGTCAAAAATATCCACGACACACAAGCTAACATGCTGTTATTTAGCAGGTTTATCTTAGTTTAGTGTAAACACTTGCTAATCTGCACTTCCTCATTAGTTTTGTAGGTTTTTAGTCAAAAACCAAAAGTGTTGGACAAACTTTGACCAACTGAAATCAGGCTTCACCAGAGTTATTGGGAATATTTGTACCAAATTTCACAGCAATCCGCTTAATATCTGTTAAAAATAAATCATATAAGCAAAACAACAACTTTTAACAAATAACTGCAGCTTACAAATACTTTTTGTTCTTTAAAGAAAGAGTTTCCACCAACACACAACTCATGATTACCAAATTCCACCATCACCTGCCAGCACACCTGCTCCTCATTGGCCTCAATCAGCCACTTTGTTTAAATACACACCTGCCTGTTAACGCAAGATTTCCCTAACGTGCCACAAAAGCTGTCGGCCAACCAGCCATTTGGTTTTGGCAGACTGTTGCTCACCTTGTTTGTTAACTATACCAAAGTACATCTTGTTTTTATCTTAACGTGTTCAGCTTTTGAACGCTTGAGAGCTGTTTTTAACCATCGATGTGAAGAACCCAGACAAACAAATCAGTTTATGAAGGATTGTTATTCGATTTTTGCTCAATAAATAATCTAAGAAGTGCTGGAATCAACCTTCACAAAGTTTCTAAAACCCTGAAATAACAGTGTCCTTAATGCAGGGCTGGATTCCCAACTGGGTATAGCGGGCCAGTACATTTTTGCCCCCGGTGCATTTAGATTTAAGTCCTGGTTCATAAAGAACTTTAATTTGCACAATGTTTCTGTTTTCTTTCATTATTCTCTGACTTCAACCCTCCATCTGAAACCTGTTGGTGTCTGATGCTTCAGAAATGGTTACAGAATCACTTTTCATTGACAAGAATAATAAAAGAACATTCCTTCATAGTGGTGCACAGATACATACAGTATACTGTCGTACAATGTGGCACAGTCCTCACATTGTTTGTGTCTGCAGGTGGTTTTGTTTCCATGCCTCCCTTGACCTGAAAACTCTGCACACTGCAATCAGGCCTGGTTTATGGCGGCCAATCTGCCATTCACCGGAGACTAAGATTGATGACGCCTGTCCTGACTGACTGGCACTCGGGGCGAGTTGCTGCTGTCGGACATGCACCGCACACTCATAAACCTCAGTCCATGTGTTCGGAGACAAACAAGGAAATGTGTCCATAAATTCTTAACTTGCTTAAGAAATTGGAATGAAACAAAACAATAAGGTAGTCCTGTGAATCATGTTTCGACCAGCTGGAAACGACTACACCTCCTCCCAACCTTCAGTCGCGTTGCCCTTTTGACCCACTGACCAGACCACTTACATTAACTAGACACAATGTATTCTCCCATGAATGCAGCGTTAACCACCACAGGCTCCCATTGACACTCAAACGGAAGTATTTTTACGGCCTCCAAGCACCACTGAACAAGTTTAAAGCAGCTTAATTGCAGCGTTGACCTGATTGGCAGCTACATGAATGTGTCTTGGTGGGGAAGAGGCCACAGACTGTTAACTGCAGCGAGGTGCTAAGAAGAAGAAAAAAAGGTTAATGAGCTAAACGCTGCACTGCCAGACCAGCTTTCAAGTTGGGATTCATGTCTTTATACAGACTAATAAATGCGTCTTGTGAAAAAGTATGGTGGCCCTGAGGTCCCAAACAGATTGGATGAAACATCAAAAAATTAGAAAACACAACATTTTCTAAGATTTTCTTAGACAATAAAAATCATTGAGTCAATTTGGCACGAACACCATAATGAGTTAATTTTACCCCAAACCCATCGGATATCTGTCTATCTGTTGGCTTTCGGTGTAGCCAGTGGATTTCCGGGTTAAGACGTCCTCTTCCCAGCGGCGGTCATTGTTTACGGCCCGATTAGCAACGTCATCTCATCTCATCTTCAACCGCTCATCCAGGGTCGGGTCTCGGGGGCAGCAGCTTTAGCAGGGGACCCCAAACTTCCCTTTCCCGGGCCACATTAACCAGCTCTAACTGGGGGATCCTGAGGCGTTCCCAGGCCAGTGTGGAGATCTAATCTCTCCACCTGGTCCTGGGTCTTCCCCGAGGCCTCCTCCCAGCTGGACGTGCCTGGAACACCTCCCTAGGGAGACGCACAGAGGGCATCATCACTAGATGATCCTGAACCACCTCAACTGGCTCCTTTCAATGCAAAGGAGCAGCGGCTCTACTCCGAGTTCCTCACAGATGGCTGAACTTCTCCTCCTCTCTCTAAGGGAGACTCCAGCCACCCTCCTGAGGAAACCCATTTCGGCCGCTTGTACCCGTGACCTCGTTCTTTCGGTCCTGACCCAGCTTTCATGACCATAGGTGAGGGTAGGAACGAAGATTGACCGGTAGATCGAGAGCTTTGTCTTCCGGCTCAGCTCTCTTTCGCCACAACGGTGCGGTAGAGCGACTGCAACGGCGCCCCGCCCGATTAGCAACTTGAGACGCGATAATGGAGTTGACAGATGGCATCTCTATGAACAGATATCCACATAAATACACACGTAAATAATAACGGAGAGCTAATGAAAAGCTAAACTATAATCTATTTTGTTATTGTGTTTTGCATCTCAGGGCCTCCGTAGCCTGCTATTCATGACTGATCATCACGTTTGTTCCTCTCCAAAAAACCTGAATCCAACAAGTGTTTACTTCTGTAGTTTTTAAAATACCATCTGTGACATACATTGCAAACTTTACACAACCAAACCTTGAGATTCAAATGCTTGTCTGGTACAGTAGTAACAGGAAATGAGGTAACGAGGGCCTCTCTGGGAGTGCACAGCATGGAGAGCGATGCACTGACCCGTGGCAGCCCAGACAGGTCCACTGAACTTTAAAGGTGAATTGGATCAGGGCCCCTGCCCGGCCGCTCAGCCAAAAACCTCCTGATGAGGGCTTAGCGGCGGCAGTGAAAGCAACCTAATGAGTGAGGAGTAATCAACACTATTACCGGGCCTCGCAAGCGCACCCAAGCTTCAGCCCAGCAGGCTGTAATGGCGTTTACAGGCTGATTCACTGTGAGAGTGACTAATCAGGAGAAAGGAATATTAGTGAATTTAATAGTTTCAGTATAAGTCTTTACCATTTGTAGGACGAAGGGAGAAAAAAGAGCTTTGATTAATAAGCTGAAGTGCTCTTTTTTTTCGCCGGGGTCTGTAACCATCTGGGGCTCTAGCTAAACTGATGACCTCACTGCATTTCACTGGCTGCAGTCCATCCTGCAACATGTCCCTGGCAATCAAAGAGCAGTGCCAATACAAAGGCCAAGTCAGGAGCCAAACCTACGAGGTCACTGTGAAGTAAGACACTAATCAGACGTGTTAGAGGCTGTTTTTACAGATACATACGAAAGGTTGAGACTGAAAAGAGCATTTAATTATAAAAAGTTAAATTTTAACAGGTTATCCTAGGGCACTTTCCATATAGAGTAGGTCTGAACCACAGTCTTTGATTTACAGACCTAAAGAAAACCTTCCTGTGGCAGGAAAGTCACACAGACCAGACTTTACGGAGGGCGGCTGTCTGCCTAAACCGGCTGAGGGGGGTAGTTTCCCACAGACACACAGCAACCGCTTTTATGTCCAGCATGAGTATAAGTCATCTGTCAGGAAGACGGGAGCCTTCAGGGTCGGGATGGCACTGCACAACTTTTACTGCTTTAATCCTAATCCTCCTCGATCGAGCGTCAATAAATCCTCCAGCGTAAGACATCGACTCTTCTTCAGTCTCCACGATCACCGACTCTCAGATTTACCACATCGACAAACCACGATCCCTCACATTGCAACAAGAGTATGATCTTGTTTAAGTCTACCGACCTTTTTACTTTACTATTGTTATTATAATTTAATATGCTCTTATATTCTGTCTATGGTAGACACTTATTTTATGACCATGAGATATTGTTGTAATGCTTGATGTGCTTTGTTCTTTACCTTTTCTTCTCTTCTCTTTTTCCTGGTTTTTTCTCCATTTTTATATTTTTTCATTTTTCTCCGCATTGAAAATCATTGAACATATTTCAAAAAACAATATAAACAAACAACGATCCAGGGAAAACCCTCTTATATAATAATGTGAGGCGGTTTTATTTTTAGTGTTGTGCACAAATGATACAAACTGTAAAGGGATTTTTGAGTTCATGAACATTACGACAGTTTCTTTATGGAAGTGAAAGTATTTAAAAAAATATAGATTTCAACTTAAAATTAAAACAAATCCTAAATTAATTGAACGATAATCCAAAACACAAACATAATGATGAATCTCTACTGAACACAAACTAAATCTAACATTTGTTTAAAGGAGTCGGGAGGAAGTGCAGATCTATAACTTCCTACCAATTGCGTTCAATTCAATTCAATTAAAAAAAACTTTATTAGTCCCCGGGGGGCAATTCAGGGCACACAGAGCAGCAAATAACAACAGTGCAACTATACAAAAACATTTTAACCTAACAAGAATAAAGTGTAAGAGAAGAATAAGTGTCAGGATGTTAGTGTGTTAGTTAGTTCTGCTGCGTGGTGACAAACCTCCACAGAGCTGCAGCAGCTGTAATGATCTCGCGTTGTTTACAGGCAGGTACTGTCGTCTCCAGGCCTCCTGCAACCTAACACAGTTCAAAAGTTTAAACCCGGGGCAGGATCTGTTGTCGGGACACTTTAAGCAACTTACGGACTTACGGAGGCGTAATCCTTTTGTGTGTAACTGATTTAATGAACAAAAGTAAAAACAGAGGGTTGATCTTTTAATCCCTGGAATACTACTGAAACACCGGAGCGCTGCATTTCTTTCCCCTTGAAGTTAATCGGGACTATAAATCCGCAGATTTTAAGATTCTGATTTATCGAATCTCTCAGAGCGGAATAAAACAAAAGCGAACTGTTGGGAGGAGGATCTGTAATATATCAAACTGCATACTTTTAGATGGGATCGCTGTTAAGTGGTGTGTGGGTTGGTGTGTGTGAGAGTGTGCTGGATTCTCTGGCATGTGAAAGAGATTGAGTTTCATAAGGAGATCTGGTCGTTAATTCGCCTGTTTATCTCGATGCGGAGCTCTGGACTAAATTTGAGTGAAATATATGATTCTCGCAGACACGTTTTATCTGCCGACTTCTCCGTCCGCCTCCCCCTTCACGCACCCTGACACACACTCATCCTCCTCCTCTTCCTTGCCAAATACCTTCCAGTCGAAAAACACCCAATTCAGCTTATCAGTCCAATGCATCATCGTGTCCTCACATTAGCCGAGCTGCAGCTTATCCATGTTTATCAGTACATTAACCACCGCTACCCCCTATTAAAGGTGTTACAGGTGCTTTTGAAGCAGTTTGTCATATTTACTTCTACAAAACAAGACATCACTTTGTTTCGAGGCGTCACTTTGGATCAGGAGGAAGCGTTGATGCTCCGCAGCTGCAGCAGATGTAATGGACCAAGAAGAGCCGTGCCAGGTCTGGTTTCAAACCGCGGATGGTTTATGTTGGCCCCTGATCAGGATCCAGATCATCCTCTCTTAAACTTTTTCACAGTGCATTATTTTGATGTCTTCGCTCAGCACAAATGGGGATTTGTCACAACATTTTTACAGTCTGAAATAACATTTTATTTGGCAAATATGTTATTACAAGTTTGTTTTTTGTCTGTAGTTTACATGTAAAGGCTTGACAGTGAAACGTTTAGCTACTCACAAGCTTGTAGTGCCACCTTCTGGTAGAACACATTAGTTTGATTACACTTGTACAAAAGCCCACAGTCGACAGCATGTGTTGCAACATTCAGGCATTATTTGAATACAGCATACGGCCAAAAGTATAAAGACACGTACTTGATCTTATTGGTTTCCATTCATCTCATCTCAGTGCACTCTAAAAGATAACTTACAGACACTAGCAACTTGCTTTGGACACCAAATCCATCAAAGTGAACATTTTGTCTTTTGTCATTTGCACAGAGCTGCAGCTGAGAGTAGTTTTTATATGTCCACTTCAGGCTTTTTAGAGTGAGCTGTAACTTTTCAACACAAATCACATTATTAACGCTGATCTTCCTTTTCACACAACCAAATTTGCTTCTCATTTATCTCTGAGGTTGGATCTTTAGACCTTATCATAGCCAACTCTCAGTCTCAGTCTGAGAGTCATTAAATGCACCATATGAGTGTTTGTGCTCAAGTGGAAGAAAACACTTGTTCATTATAAAGGATTTCCATTTCGACTCTTACCAACTGTACATAGACATTATTATTGTGGTTCACAGGAAACGGTAGTTTGGTAAGAGAGGGAGTTTGGTTGAAAAGAATAATTGCTTTGCGGAGACCACATATAACTTGTATCAACAGAATTTCATCAAAAGTCAATTACAAGGCCATTGAAACAAAAGTTATATGAAACGTAGTCTTGCACTTTTTTTTTCTAAAGTAATTTTTGTCCTTTTTAATGCCTTAATCATTTAGGACAGATGAAGAGTGAGGGGAAACAGGGGAGGGGAGATGACATGCAGCAAAGGGCCGCAGGTCGGAGTCGAACCCGGGCCACTGTGGCGAAGACTTTTAGCCTCTGTATGTGGGGCACGCTCTAACGACTGAGCAACTGGGTGCCCCAGACTTGCACTTTTTAACCAGATTGAGCAAAGTTTTAACCTAAATGTATAGACTTCTGTTAGCCCGCAATTCACCAAATGAATGCTTGCTGGGTTTCCTCGGTCTGAACAGGTGTTTGCTCTTACAGTATATGTTTCCTTTCAGTGCAGCTCTGCAGCTTCAGTCCCACACTGTGAGCTGGAGTTACCTCCTGTTGTTACTATAAAGCGCCGATGTCATCGTAGTCGTCCTCAGATGAAGACATTTGGTCGGGGCTCACAGGGGAGTAAATGGGGCCTTCATCTTCATCACCTTATGAACAGACAATAACAAAAATCAGCATTTGTTACAGATCTTATTTTTCCACAAGCGTGACACCTGTTTAGTGACATTTACCTGAACTCTGCAGGTTTGTTGTTTGTCCGGGGTAAAGTTGATCTTTGCTGTTTACGAGCCTCAAAGGGTCAAAAGCATCCTTGACAACAGATGACTGGCTTGGTCCTGGTTCTGTCATTTGTAAGAGCACAGGGAGTAAAACTTTACCTTGGGAACGCTTTTTGAGGCAGTTTCAGGTGTGCTTTCGTCTTTCATATCCTCCTACCTCTGAGCCACAAGTGTGTCTGGGAATTTTAGCTGCAAACACCCACAGCTTTGGTTAAGGGACGGTGCTAACGCTCCCCAGCATTATTATCATTTCCTTTAAAAATAAAAGAGCAGAACCATCCTCCCCCAACAAGTAATATTGGTATTTGCACAACTCATTTTACCCAATACAACATTGCTAAAAGAGAAAGGAGTTGGTGGATGGTGGATCCTAATTTAAATCTAACAGAAAAAGTTTAGTTTAGCTCATTTTTTTCGCCGAGAGGATTGATAAACAGGGAAAACAGCTGACTCGGCTCATTCCACTGTTAACAAAATCCGACTGCTGGCTCGTGATGTTATGCTCGAGGCTGCTTGCTCGACAGCATCAATCTCATGAAGCTGGAGTGTTGCGAGACACTATTTCGTTCCCTGCTTTACAATCACGGGACCACTGCGAGTGAGGCCCCGTTACATCACAAAGCAGGTTTTTCAGGCATTTCTTTGTGATGCAGTTCTGACACACAGCCAGCAGATGTCACTCTACTGACTCTATGACATGCTTCGAAGCAGCGCGTCGTTCATGAGCAGCTGTATCAATTTGGTTCAGTGGTTCATGAAGCTTCGATTTCATCACCACTACAGAGCTCAATGTAGCTTCATAATTAGCGTTCAAACATGAGAGCGGTGTCGATCTTCTCATTTAACTCTCAGCAAGAAAAGGAAGTGATTAAAAAGTTGAACTATTCATTTTAATATTAAAACAGTTCAAAATAGATGTGAATACTGTACACATATCAGCAGTCATATTGGGAAATGTTAGGCAGACACGTGAAAGGTTTCTGTACGGCCCTTTAGATCCTTTTTACAGTAACTTTACAACAGGGCACTGGTTGAAGGAAAGCAAGTGAATGAACTCGACCCACCAGGAGTGACATAGTTGTCTGTGTTTTCGTAGCATTCCCCAGAGGAAGTACTGGAGGTGTCAAATGAGTCCACTGTGATTTTTGACACTCTGGCATATTCAGCGTCTGTGGGGCCACCATTATAGCTCACTTCATGTGTGGGTCCAGGGACTGGGAAATGAAAATTAGAATATTATATTAGACAGCAATAGCATAAAAAGATAAATGATCTCTTGTAAAAGTAATATTTTACTCTATGGTTTAGAAAATTATCCCGGATTTTAATTTTTCTGACTAAAACAGAAACAGGTGGCAGTTTCGACGTCGAGTGACTCTGATGAAGACACACTTGATGTCCAAACGTTAATGATAATACACCATTTTACAGATGTATAGTTCTAAATATGTCCTAGTTTATGTCCTGTTGCAGTGAACGACTGTCGACTGACAGGAAGTTAACAAGGACCGAGTATGTTCGGTTATAATACAATACAGAATTGACTGTGCATGCAACCAAGGTCTATTTAACCATTTAACTTTAAATTTAACGTTAAATCATAGGAAATTTCAAATCATTGCGATCATGGTTCAGTATCTAGCAGCAAGTCATGTGTATAAATGCCTACAATGCCACGCACCGCCATATTTACAGGTGTTTGAGCGTACTACAGACAGAAGCATAAAATACATCTGATACTAGGTTTAGTCGAAACTCAGTCATAATGGATGTGGCTCTTTCAACTAAATCCTTTCAATGTGTGGGGGACAGAATTACCGGATGTGAGAATTATTAGTTTTTGAAAACAGATGTAAATGCACTTAGTAATTTAGTAAAGATTTAAATTTTGTATTATGAGTACGACTGTATTTGCTTTTAAATCTGTGTGACAATGAATTTTGTCTTATGTTTTGTTTTCTTATGTTTGTGAATATTTGGCCAAGTGAAAAAAATCAATGTAACTCAAAAGATTTCCTTGTTGAATAAAGACTAAATGTAATTAAAAACAAATTATATTTGGTGAAGATTGAGTGATTTATATATCTAAACACTCCTACAGTGATAAATATGTTCCAGAAGTCCAATTAAAGCCCAGTTCAGACCAAAGATTTGTGACGAGATGAAACCGTTTTAAAAAGTTGCAGGTAAACTTTGCAGCGGTGTGAACGTGCGCGTCTTGTCTCGACTCAATCCGTCTGACGGTGTGGCCTGCGACTCAGCGTGAGCAACGTCATGTGTTTCGTCAGCCCATCACCTCATAGCGAAGTCCGCTGGTCAAATCACTTACGAACTGTGAGCAGGTGAAAATGGTAGTTTTGGACAGAGGCTCAACAAGTGCATGAGAGACAAGAAAAGGAGACAGCGTGAGAGGGTCGAGCGAGCTTTACACTTAAAAGGCAAAGCAGTGAATCAGGGAAATAAAACAGTGTTTTCGCCGTTTCATCATCACCAGAAATGTAGCTGTAGCAAGTATATCTCTCTCTGTCCTCATTGTGTTTAAATATGCTATAAATTATATCCACATATGAAAAAAGCCTGAAAAGTTATAAGTTAGAAACGGTAGTACAGAGAATCGTTGCTATGGACATGATGCACCGTCTCGCCTCGTCTCACTGGTGTGAACTGGCAGGTTTCAGAACTTTGCAAGAATTTGCAAGTTTCAACTCTTTTTCTTGAGAATCTTTGGTCTGAACTGGGCTTACAACTCTAAAAAAGTTTGAGCTATCCTCTAATGATTACTGGGAAGAGCAGTACTATACAGCGGATACATTATCGAGTGTACTGAGATGTGCAGAGTAAAATATCTAGTCTCTTCTGTGGCATCTTTGCAAACAGTGACTCACCTTCCTCAAAGAGGCTGTCAAGACCTGAGGGCCTCATCAAAGGGTTCACGTCTGTTCTGTACCGCTGAGAATCTGGATACAAAATGATGCACATGATGCGTTTGTTTTAATCCCAAACCTTCAACCTGCAAACATTCACTGCAAACAGCATTGATCTGCAAAGACCGCTCACACGCATGCATGGCAGAGCAGCTTCAACCGCAAAATGCAGCAACACAGCGAGAGAACATCTCAAGAGGCAAA
Organism: Echiichthys vipera; assembly: GCF_963691815.1. Lineage (NCBI taxonomy): Eukaryota > Metazoa > Chordata > Actinopteri > Perciformes > Trachinidae > Echiichthys > Echiichthys vipera. The sequence goes on from NC_139838.1 coordinate 24,734,666, forward strand.
GACTGAGAAACACACAGGAATAAATGAAAATAAAAGAACGTAGCTCACTCCGAAAAGTTGATAAAGGGACAGACGGGTCATTGCTTGGCTCATACTGCTCATAGTCAGTATCTACCGACGTGCTGTCAACACTACTAAGCTGGGTCCAAAGATACCTGGGATTGGAGGGGACTTTTTGAGACAAAAATAAAAAAAATTAAAAGACTTGATGAGATGGCTATATGCTTTGTAGATGCTGCAACATTCTGCATCTTTCTCACAACTGTGCATGTATATAAAATACATATATATGTACGGTACCAAAGAGAGAAAAGAGTGAGTTGTGTGAGAGTCCAAGGTATTGAATTAAAGTTGTTTTTTTTATTATATTCTTGTAAATATTCAGCCACCGACCTTCCGACTGCAGTGGGTTGGGGGTGACCTTGATGAGGTCAACGGCGTCTTGGTGGCCGTTGTGGTGATATTGAGTGGGACCTCGTGGGCTGGTGCGCGTCTGCTGGAGCAAGAACGCTGTGGACACAATTACCAAGATATAGATTACTATATATAAAATATATAATAATATACAAAATATATAATTATTGGCTTACTTAACTCTTGGTTAACTAAGGTTTTCACAATACCAGAACTTAAAACTTTGTAACAATACAAGTAAAAAAAAAAAAAGTAGGATCATTACAGTTTCATCTGTGCAGCCTTGGGTTAAAAATCTGATGTAGTTCTTCTTGTTTTTATATCTTTGGTACTTTAGATACTATCAGATGTGGTTATCCTATCGTTTTGAAACCTGCGGTATTAAAACAGTATCAGTACTTACTATACTTTTGACAACAGTAGTGTCGACTGTCTAACAGAAGAATTTATTTTACCTTAAAAATAGATTTAGAGGTTTCAATTTACTGAAGAGATGAGATTAAACTAGATATGATGTGGTTTGAAAAACTGGAATATCAGTCTGTCATTAAGATTAAAGATCCTCTCACAACTTTGACATAGACATAAAAATAATATATGCTTTGAATAATAAATTGTTTGTTATGTGTTTTTTTCCCAATATTAATATAATATAATCACATTATTAAAACGCATCAAAGTCTTCTCCCTCATTGCACTTAAGTGGTGTAATTTTCTGAATTTACCAAACAGTTCGAAAATATTGTGATGCTTGATTTTCTCCTTATCTCCAAGCCCTAATCAGAAGTATATTAACAAGGAATTTTGTTTATTTTAATCCCATGACTCACATAAAGAGAACAATGTATCTGGAACTGAAGCCACGTAAAATCAAAATCTGAAATATGATTTAAAAGACTTTACTCGCTGAGATTCGTCACGTTCAGAGCTACTAAAATCACAAATTGACTCTGGATTGCTGCGCAGATGAAAGTAGTGAGACTGAAGCGCGGACTGAAGTGAACCAACCGTGTTTCCTTTTGTAATGGCAGCAGAGCACCGAGTTTGTGATCAGAACCACGAGGAGAAGAAGAGCCAGAGCGATGACGCCGAGAAGCTCTGGGGGCGGTAAGGAGAAGCCTTCAGCATGATCGACTGAGGTTGGACCTTTTGAGATACACAGAAAGAACAAATACACATCTTTCTAATACTTTCTGATCGTTGAGTCAAGAGTAAACGCTTTCCTGTGACTTGAAAAACACACTGAGACGTATTCTGTTTGCTCTTAAATGAGCCGAAGAATATTTAAAGTAACATTTAAAAATATAATGTGATATATGTCTGTTTTAGTAAGAATAAAAACTGAAATATTCACCAGACGTCCAGCCGGTCGTTACAGTTGCATTAGCTGTGGTGGCTGTGGTGGGTGCAGGAAACCCGAGGGAACCTGCAGGATGATAAATATATTTTAAGTTCAACACAATCTGGATGGGAAGTGACACAAAAATAAATAATTATTCACCTGTTTGATCTATAAAATGAGCTCAACATGGACAAATTCAACCCAAAGCTGTATTGTTGATGTTGGATCCAACACAAACACTGTCACTCACCTTCACAGATGACGCCAGATGCTTTTGAGGACATGCATAGGTGTTTTTTGTTGACGAACTCCGTGCACTGCCACAGACTCCGTATGTTTCGATCGCATTGATAGAACCACAGTGACCCGTTGTTGTGTGCGAGAGGAGGCATAAACTGTGAGTACTGCAGTGGCTCAGCACCACACTGCAGCATGGAGCACACCATGGAGGCCATGTTTTTATTCCAGCAGTTATCACACACCGTACCCCAACTGCCATTACGGTGGACCTCCACTTTACCAGAGCAACGGTCCAAACCTCCAGTCAGCCTCACTGCTCTCATCTCTGCACAGAAAATAAACACTGTGGAATTATGAGAGGAAAATAAATATCCCATGATTCATGTTGAGACAAGGAAACCCTAAAAGTTATATTGACTCTGGTTTTAGCCCGTCTCCGGTCACTCAGCTGCTGGGACAAATAACGTCCCCTTCGCTGAGGCTTTTACCCAGTGCCAGCCTACAGTAGCTGCGCACAACAACAGACAACCCTGGCAACCCACAATGCCGGCCGCTATTGGCTGGTACAATGTAAACTGAAAGTGACAGAAAGTCATTGTCAAACCCTTAATATATATAAATATATATATTAATTCAGACTAAATCCTTTTTTTAATGGAAATTAAATACTTTCATACTGTACCCCTCAAAACGCCCCGTGGGTGTATTGTTTTTTTTAAATATAGTTTTTAATGAAGATTCTACATATTCAACCTTTAATATACACCATATTATATATATCATTATATTATACATTAAAAACAATATTTTTGTTTTTGACCAAATACCTGCAATACTTTTTTTTAACTCTCATCAGCCTCATCTCTAAATTACTCTGTATTTCAAGCTAATTAGCAACTGTTAGCATGCTAACTAGCTACACTACGACGGTTAGCCAAATATTATATACACAAAGCTAAATTTACGAAGACTCACTCTATCTTTTAAGGGTTTTAGAATGAATTCTTATTATATTGTAAATAACTTACTTATATGAGCACTAAATATGCAAATGAACTGCTTAGCAACTTGGAATTGTACTCACCCTTGAATGTATCTCCTAGCTAATCAAATGAAGCCCAAATAACTGTTTTTTTGTTTGTTTTCGTATATTTTGATATGTTTATATTTTAAAGTTATACCATTTTATTTTTATTTTGTGCCCTTTTTTATGTTTTTTCCTCCAACCGTGTTAATTTTGGAAATGTTAATCTCCCCTATTGCTGTAAATTTCATGGTGGCAGGTAAATAGCATGCTAACGGTAGCATTTTAGATTTTAGCCCCACGTACAGCCGCGCAGAGCTACTGTTTTAGCTTAGCTGTAGATTCTTGGTGTTTGGACTATTTATGACTCTAAACTAAATAATTTGCCACAAAATGAAGTGTATTTCTTCTCTGATACGTTTCAACAGAAGCTCCACTTTCTAACGTTATCTTTTCCTGGAGCTTTTACCACTTCAGAGAGGAGTAACCGTTAAGCTAGTAGCCGTTAAGTTGGTAACCGTTAAGTTAATAACCGTTGAGTTAGCAGCCATTAAGTTAGTAACCGTTAAATAAGCCGTTAAATTAGCCGTTAAGTTAGCCGTTAAGTGGCAGTTGGAGTCCATTATCCGAATTTGATGACGTAGGCTTGCGATTTCTCTAACGGTTAACCTTAATATTTTTAAATAATATTTTATTTTTTTAATTATTATAACCTCTTTTTCTAAACTGTGTTAACATTATTTTTTCAATAAGTTGAATTTGTGCTCTGCTTCTGACCTGAGCACACGACCCCCGCGTCCTCTTTGTGTCCGCAGTCGGGCTCCTCCTGTGCGGCCGGACAGGCCCACAGGTTGTCCTCTCTGCCGGTACAGTTCAGCTCGTCCCGATGGACCGGTCCTCTGCCCGGGGGGAAGGAGCCGCCCTGACCCGTCACACTGAGGGCGTAACCGCAGCCGAGCTGGGCGCACACGACGTCCGCATCCCGCAGGTCCCACTGGTCGTCACACACGGTGCCCCACCTGCCGTTTCTCCACAGCTCCACCCGGCCTTCACACCGGCCTGACCCCCCTGCCAGCCGCACAGCCTGGTGCCCTGAGGAGGACGTCATACTGTCAGTTTATTTTTATATTTTTAATTTATTTTATATTTTAATTTATTTATTTTATTTTGTTAATTAATTCATTATTTTTTATAATTTTAATTTTATTTATTTATTTTGATATTTATTATTTATTTTTAGTTTTATGGCAGTTTACTCTATAATATTCACATTATTCTATAATAACTACATTTAAATCCCTGCAAACTGGTAAATGTATCCATCTTTTATCAGCTGAAATTATTTATTATATTATATATATATATATATATATATATATTATATTATTAATATAAGTGATAATAAATTCTTGGATCAATAAAAATAAATAAAGTAATTGTTTCAGACTGGAATGAATATGTAAATATTGTATTTAAAGTTTTGTTATTATCTATATAGACGTTATGTCTTTTTTACACAATTAAAACAATACTACAAGTAAAAGTACTAACATCAACATATAGGCTACCAGTAAAAGTACTCAGTATGCACAATGTTCAATTTAATAACACATTTTATTATATAGAGGTTATAATTAGTGATGCATTATTGTGTTACAGCTGGTAAAGGTGGAGCTAACTTTCAGGTTGTGTATATACTGCTATATAACTATTTTGTATTAATAATCTGTAATTTATGGTGTTAAATAAATGTCATGAAGTAGAATATTGGTTTTGAAAAAGAGAGAAAACACAAGAAAATATAAATAAAATGTGGGCTACTATTGCTATTATTTTACTGTTTTTACTACTACCATTTAAAATATCCACATAGCTGAATTTGAGTAACTGTCACAATGCATTTTTGAAATGTAAAATAAAAGCATGGTGTCTTTTAATCATAATATTAGGACATACTGGAGAAAACCCTTACCGCACACAGCCTCAGTAATCACAGTGCAGTTGCGCCCTGCAGTCTGTGAGCAGTTCTGTAAACGACCATCTTGGTACACACAGTGGTGAAAGCAGGTGGCGTTGGGAGGTGAGCTGGTTTTGTTCACTAGATAGACGCCGCCACAGCCGAGATCCTGACACACCTGTTCAACCAGCTCCCCCGTAGAGTCTGCAGGTGATGCCACCACATCACTGCTCCTGTTGTTTCCAGGCATCCTGAGCGTGAAGCTGCATTTACCGGAGAGTTTGTGGATGAAAGGGTCGCCTGAGGACACACAGAAAACACAATTATGTGCTGATTATTCCAGTTAAACTCAATTAATTTCAGTTCTCTGGTACTGGTCAGTTTCTCACTTCCCTTCCCCATCTGTGTTTTTCTCAAACAGGAGGAAATAGTGCATTTGTTGGGGACTATTTTCTATTGCAGGTTTATACACATACACATTGCCAACGACTGCTTCCTGTAAAGGTTGTAATGGCTGAACCTGACTATTTTAATAATACACTGCACTTTTTGCATGAATTATGGGAACAATCGGTGAGAGAAAATGTAATTTTTAATTGCGTTACACTTCAAATTTTGTATAAACATTTTAGGGTGGTGTAGTTTTTAATATTCAATTTAATTTCTATTGTATTTATAGTGTTAAATCATAACATTTATCCATTTATCATGTTTGCCACCATAATTATTATCATTTTCATATTATATCACCTTAGCTGTGCTTGTTTCTACTGTTCTGCTGTATTAATAAGTCATATTCACATTACTATAGATATTATTATAGTTACTGGAAGTGTGTCTGTCTCTGTCTTTGAGTCTGTCTTTGTGTCTCTCTGTCCATCTGTCCGTCTTTTCTCTCTCTCTCTCTCCTTCTCTTCCTCTCTCCGGTGCAGAGCTGGGTCTGTCTGACGTTCCTGTCTGTTATAGTGAAGGTTTTCGTTGCCACTGTACTCTACGGGGGAATTGTTGGGTCTATGTAAATCATAAATAAGTCATAGAGTGTGGTCTTTACCTACTCTGTAAAGTGTCCTGAGATAACTTTGGTTATGATTTGGCACTGTAAATAAAATTGATTGAATTGAATTGAATAACAGAAGTTATCGCTCTATGATTTACAGAAAAGCAATTCCTCCATGAGCAACAGTAGCAAGGAAAACTTCCTTTTAACAGGCAGAAATCTCGGTGCAGACTCAGGGCCCACCATAACGACAACATCCTTGGTTTGATGAATGCTTGTTGCACGTCAAACCCCCCCAGTTGAGCAGAAAGCCAACAGCATCAAAGGTAACCTGCAGATCAAACCAGGGTCTGCGTGGGAGAATGCTTTGCTATCTCACTTTCTGATTTGCAGCTGCAAAGTTACCGAGATGCGTTTCACAAGCAGGTCACCCCACATCCTGTGACAATAAGAGTGAGGATTTTCATACGTTCTCACCATAAAGTGTTTATTCTTTGTGTGAAAGAGAGAGAGGAAGAGAAAGAGAACGTTATCGTCCTGAATAATAGGAAATATTGCACTTACTGCTGAATTCCTCTTGTGTTCCCCTTCTTGTATTAGTTCCCTCTGTTGTCGCCTGGACATCAGCTGGGCTCGTTTGAGTGGGTGAGTTTTGCAAAGCTGAAATAAAGATGAGAACAGATTCACTACATTCACTTTCAGTAACAGTGTGAGCATCAAGCCTGTACAATATTCACCGACACGCCACATCAAACTCTTCTACCACAGGATGTTTGATGAGTTACCACTTGACCAAATGTGTGAAGGCTGGAGCGTGGTGCGGCTGTGGTCAGAGACGACCAATCAATGATCTGCCATGTGGATTAAAATGACTCATTGTTACACATATAAGTAATATAAGTGACGTGTAGTGAGGATAAAAATCAAAATAATTTACAGAAATGTTCATAATCCACACATCCCGTACTCTATTTCTCCTGGTTTTCATCTTAATCTTCTGTTATTTAAGTATTTTATTTGAGGAAATGTTTTTTTTTTCAAATAATAAGTCACATTTTGTAAACTTCAAAATATACAAGAAATAAAAAGGGGCATAACAATAGCTACTTATTATTATATTATAACACAAAGCCTTTGTCAGTAGTTTGCAGTGTGTTCCTTTGCTCAAGTTTTACTTTTACTGTGTTAAATAAAGTCATAAAAACAGTAAAATAGAGAGGTTAAATTTATACTTTTACTGTGTTAAATAATGTCATAAAAACAATAAAATAGACAAGTTAAATTTATACTTCTACTGTGTTGAATAATGTCATAAAACAATAGATTAGACAGGTTAAATTTATACTTTTACTGTGTTAAATAATGCCATAAAACAGTAAAATAGACAGGTTAAATTTTTGCTTTTACTGTGGTAAATAATGTCATAAAACAGTAAAATAAACAGGTTACATTAATACTTTTACTGTGTTAAATAATGCCATAAAACAGTAAAATAGACAGGTTAAATTAATACTTTTACTGTGATAAATAAAGTCATAAAAACAGTAAAAGGCAGGTTCTACTATTTCCCTTCACTGACAACAATGATTTAACATTTGAAATAAAAAAAACAAACATATATACTGCTGATGTTCACACATTTGGAAAATAGTGTGAAATAAAGTTAAAAAATTGTCTTAGACCCAAAAAATAATCTATTACCGTCTCAGTTACAGGCCGTTTCAACAAAGCCAAAGTCCGTAACTCAGTAGAAGTGAGAGTTTGTGAATAATAATAATATTATAACAAATGAAGCTTATAAAGGAATAAAACTGTAGACGTTACCTTGACAAAGACAGCTCAGTTGGACAATTAAAATGCATTTCCCCAGCGTCATTGTTGCAAAGAGCAAGAGAGGAAACAGCCTCTGGACTCAAACTGTTATTTATGAGAAGAGATATGAGCGCGGCTTCCTCTCTCGTTGCATTTATCACGGTGCATCATGACAGGAAGTGTCACTCATACTTAATATCTGGACTCTAACCACGGTTATGGTGGTGAAACCTCCCCCTGATATATTTGTTTATAAATGGCATCATTAATTATTAATGTTTCTGTTTCATCAGAACTATTTTGTGCTATAGATTCACCTTGTTTTGTCTTTGATATACATTTTCATACAGATCATTGACACTTAAGCAATGTGTTACATTAATGATATGTAGCAACTGATTAATGAATTCATGACTCGATTGCTTTTTAATTGCACTTATACTGAGTTTAGATTACAGCATTTCTAGTTATAATTGTAATAAAATGAGTATAGTCTACACATTTTTGTAAGGCAGGAAAAAATAAAAAAATAATTGAAACTTATAATGCTAAATGTCTTAGGTATGTTGTTATATAATAATAATAATAATAATAATAATAATAATAATAATAATAATAAAGTAAATAATATTATCAGCATAAGTCGTGATGTCAGGTAAACAGTCATGAAATCATAACAGGACATGAGGAAAATAAATGACTGAGCCTTTTATGTGAGACCTTTTGTTTGACTGAGCTACAAAAGGTCTCACATAAAACCCATTAATCTACATTTAACCAGAGGGGGGAGACATTACTTCAAGGCTGTGCTTTTAAAGGTTTGGTTTATATGTGTGGTTGAATTCAAATGACTACTTTATGTCTTACATTCTTATTTAATTTGTGATTTTCTTTTTAAGTACATATTTAATGAGAATTATTGGAGCCTGAGATCTAAGCTTTTCAGGTTGTAATAACTGAACCTGGCTGTTTTAAACATACACTGCGCTTTTTGCATGAATTATGAGAACAATTGGTGAGAGAAAATGTATTTTTTCAATTCCGTTACACTTCAAATATTGCATAAACATTTTCTTTTTAAATTCACCCCCCTCAGTGTTGTCATGGAGATATGACCTAAACGTACAGACTACAATGTTTTTTTTGTCCCAGGTCTTAAACAGGTTTAATGATGCTGTGAAAACGCCCTGTTTAACATGAGGGTCAATGAGAAACTGCTCTGTTATGAAACACTCAGAGAACTGCAGTTTTGGCACTTCCTGATTGGATCAACCAGGAAGTTGCTGTGGTGGGGGCTTGGTCCAAACAAATGTCCAGTTTCAACAAAAAACGTGGTTTATTTAACCACAAAGCGAGCAAGTAATAAACAAAGAAAAATCCTGTGCTTCTCCCGCTCCGGTGAAAAAACATTTGCCCACCCAGGTGCATGCTGGACAGCCTACCTATATAATTTCAGGTGCCCGTCTAATGTGCCTGAATAAAACTAAACACAAATAATAAACAGGAAAACACCTAAACAAAACAAATAATAAACTAGAATACTTATAGAAATGTAATCATAATGAAATCAAATTAATTCAGAATAATATAAATTAACTACTCACTAAAGAGAAGACTGAACTAAACAGCACTATCTACTAACAATAAATAAATAAATAGCTCCAACCGTAACTAATAAATTGGATTCGTAAAGTGTCTGTTGAGGGTTAATAACTGCTCGGGCGCTGGTCAATGGCAGCCCCCTCACTCTGACATCTCTCCATTCATTGCATGTATATAGGTCCTGTTTATGCATGTGTGTGTATTTCGGGCCTGTGTGTGTGTGTGTGTAACATGAATAATAATAGAGTGTGGGACTAAATCTTCTTCTTCTTCTTCTTCTTCTAACCTCCTACCTGCCTTTCATTAGCTCTTTCAAGCCATTGGGGTTAGAACTAAATATAAATCTACATTCTTTGACATTATGTGACCTTTGCTGTTAAAAACATCCCTTAAAAGTATAAAGTTTTTAACAAAAGAGGGTCTTATTTCCTTAAAAAGCTGTGTCACAGCCCTCAGCTCTGCTCTGACTGACAGCTGCTGCTTTGTTTACATCCTTCCCAGGAGCACGCGCTCAACTCAACTCGCTCTCCTATTGGCTGACAGGCTCTACAGCCCCGCCCACCGCCTGGCAGACCGGAAACTCCAACTGACAGAAACAAAAAGAAAAGGACGAATTAATGTAAGATTTAGGTTTTAATTCTGCTTTAACACCTTTTATATGACAATAAAACTCGTAATAACACTTAAAACAAACACATAACCCAAGTAAAGAGAATTCAGCTTTAAAAAAAGACGGTTTTTAGTTGAATTCATGGTTTAATTTACGGTTAAACGACAACTTCTAGCATCGTTAAGGTTGTTGAAGCTAAAGCAAAGATGACACATAAGTAAATAGCGGTAACACAATTACAGTTAGTCGCCTTTAAGTTAAACGTTAACCTCGTTTAAGCTCCAGTTAAAAGCTGTGGGGCTGGGAGTACTTATACACATGCGCACTGTGCCGCAGAAGCTCATTAGTTGGCGCCAGCGGGACTTGAAACAAGTTTGATTTGTGCTCGGACCCAGAGGAGGTAAGCAGCAGATACCCCTGCTCCTGTAGAGCTAGATAGTCGGTGAATCAGTCGTCTTACCTTTAAGTTACAGTCCTGCAGCATTTCCAAGTAATGCATGTGTAATCGTATGATTCAGCTGAGGTTTTCGGGTCCTTTTGCAGTCTGTTCCTGGTTCAGTCATCGATAAAGTTGTGTCTGAATCATTAAATTCACTGTTTATGGCGCTGAAATGGTTAAATTAACCATAACGGATGAATTGTGATAACTGGTGGCCGTGTTGTTGTCTGTTATTGTTGCATTCTTGGCACAAAATGTCCTCCCTGGGCCTTTGTGTTGGTGTTGCTGCTGCTGCAGTACAGGAGCAGTTGTTGCTTTTGGGGGGGTCTTTCCCTGCCTGTCTCTTTGTGCTGTAAATGGTGGTTTTGTCTCATGCAAATTCAGGATATTCACTCCAGAAATAGCCCTAAAGGTGATCTAAAGTGTCTGAAGTTTTAGCAGCAGAGGTTTTGTTTGTCTAGTGGCGGCTGCACAGCGTTGGTCTGTTTACGCGCTCATTATTAATATTATTGGCGCGGATGATGAAGATGAGGTCTAATCCCTGAAACACAATGTGGGTTTATGTGTTTTTCATCGGGCTTGAATTATTTGAATAGAAGTTTTTGTGTAAATTAGCTGCAGTCGGTTGTCACAGTTTCATCTGTGCGCTAACTTCCTGCTTTTGTTGTTAATAAACATTAACTTTTCTTCTAAATTGTCTCACTTTAGTTACAGACGAAAGCAGCCACAGCCATGTCTAGACAAAGGTAAAACTACTCTTTTGTTACTTCATGAATTAGCATTGTGTGTTTATTGGTTGTTGTATGTTAAGTTCAGTTTGTCTTTGCAGTGGTCGCCTGCAGAAAAGATCCGAAAATGCTCCTGTGCAGAAAAACAAAGTAACCAAGGTAACAAACCATTAATGTTAGAGCTGAAGTGCAGCTTAACTGACTGATTACATTTTTCTAGATGGTCTGACATAAAGTATAACTTTCAACGTTTTTCTTTTCAGAAAAGAAACCGAAACAAGATTCTGTGTGAGAAGGTATGTCTTTATTTGATTAATCACATTAGGTAGAATTTTATTGCTCATTCATTGCAGAGACAGTGAGTCAACAAAATGGAGTTTAGCTTCTAACCAGAAGCACAAACTGCATAATGCGCAGAGTAAACAAAGAATAAAATGTAGAATAAATAGAATGTGGACTAAACAGGGAGGGGTATGAATACACTATATTTTATACTTATGCCTGCACTATATATCTTAAGTGCACATTGTAATTAAGTAAAACTAACAGTAGACTATTATATACAGAATAAACAGCTTGAGGTATACACAACAGTATGTGGGGTACACCGTATAGTGTAAGTAGTACAGTAAGTGCATGTGCAGCAGTGTTGGTTACAATTATGATGTTCTTTTTATTGGTTTTGCTCAAGGATCAAGTCCGTTAAAGGCCACAAAACAGATGACTAAATAAAAATATGCTCTGTTTTAAAGTAAAAGGAGCAGAGAGTGCCATCAGACATTCAAAGAACAAAAACAGTCAGAATAATAACGCATCAAAACAAAAACATGTCACGTTCTTGAATTAGCACAACAGAAATATCCTTAACTCTTTGTTAATAATCAATTTTCTCATTTCCATTTCAGAACCAGCTGTTACTCGAAGGAGCCGCCAAACCGTGTGTTCGCATCGAGACTTCTGAGAAGGAAGTTGGAGTCGACAATGATGCGTTTCTCACTTCTGCAGCCTCTTTGGTTCGGCCGTCACCTCTGCCTCATCTCGGGTGATTATCATTTATTTTTTAGCTGAGGTTTGACAATTATCTTTTGCTGATAACTGCCAGACAGTTTAATTTAGTCATCCAGAACCCAAAGACATTCAATTTACTGTCATGTAAGACCAAGAAAAACCAGAGTTCTCAAATTTAAGAAACTGGAACTATCAAATATCCAAACAGGTGCCGATTAATCTTCATATGACTGTTTTCTGACTCTGCCTGTGACAGATGGGGATGTCCTGAAGATGTTTGGGTGAAGATGGTCGGCAGGGAGCAGAATTACACACACAGCAAGAGCTTCATGCAGAAACATCCCAAAATACTCCCCAGGATGAGATCGATACTCCTCGACTGGTTAATCGAGGTGCGTCTTCAACTGCATCTCAGATTTTTATCAAACGTTCATCTTTGTTTTTCAGATTTCTGGATATTGTGGATTAATGTGAAACTTGGTGCAAATAGTAGCAGTTTAAAATCATTTTCATGGGGGCAATGTTGTAATTACATGAATGGCAAAGTACAAAAGTCTGACTAAGACTTACTTCCTGTTTGACCTTTATTCATCCATCGTGTTTTAAGGATTTGGCACAAGTTTAGTTTATTCCAGAAGAGATGGTGCAAATGAATGAATACACATTATATAATAGCTAGAATTGACCAAGAAGCTACTTTTCAAATGTAGTCTCTGGTCAAGGTGTTATTTAAAGAAAAGCTTCTTAAAAATGCATCAAAGTAAAAACAGGGCGTGCAGATTAAAGATTAGAAAGGACACGGTTGTTAGAAGCAGTAGTGACTCGTACTCAGTATAGAACGACATTGCAAACCAGCTTTATTATCTTAAAACTTAATTAAATTTGAATCTTTCTGTCATTTAAATGTTGGTCCCTTTTTTATAAAGACGTTCCCTCACATGTTCTGTGTTTGGGTTCCCCAGGTGAGCGAGGCCTACACTCTCCACAGACAGACATTCTACTTGGCACAGGACTTCTTCGACCGCTTCATGTTGACGCAGGACAACATTGAAAAGAACATGCTGCAGCTCATTGGGATAACCTGTCTGTTCATAGCATCAAAGATGGAGGTGAGGAACAGCGGGGAGAGATCAGAGCTGTGTTCGAAATCATTCCCTATCACAGAAGTAGTGCACTATAATGTGTGTACGCCATTTTGTAGTGGTGTTCAAATTCTCTGTGGTTAATTTCATTCACGTTATAGTCCACTATAAAATACCCACAATGCACAGATAATTTGAGCGTACATACGATGTACACTACATTGTACTCCCGCATACCACAATGCAATGCGGTCGTGTTTTACCGGAGGAGAAAGAGGCAGAAGAGGTGCTAACGGTAGCCAGAGAGCTAACTGCAGTTACCAACAACAAGACCAGTTACTCACAAGCTGAATACTGTTACTGCTGTTACTCGCTCGTGAAATAAACTAACCATGGGCTATTACAGCTCGCAAAGAGGACACACAACCACTGTTAACAACCCCACAGGTTAACACCATCAACATTTCAACAAGTTATTCGGAATTTCACATTGAAATTAACATCAAAACAACATTTTACCGTCATCCAGAGTGCAGCTTTGTATCATAAACAGACTGAAAAGGACATTAGCATGTTACATGATGCTGGACACACCCTATTCCGTTACACATATATCCTGCACATTTACTGACGCAACGATTTGTTAGAAAATTTTTCTGTAGTGTCTGAAATCTCCTTAGATCATTCCCTATATAGTGCAATATTTAATAAACACTATATAGGGAATAGTGAGTGAATGAGGGAAAGATTTCGAACACAGCTCAGGTCTGATATTCACAAATCCTTCTGTCTAAATGACACTGCAACACTGTGAGAACCCAACAAAATAAGGCTGATTTGTTGTTTTTGGATCAGATTAAATACAATAATTTTATAATAACAAATGAGACCACATTGCTGAATGTAAACGAACATTTATTTCACAGTTATCTGTATTTGACTCCATTTAGTTGTAGGTGATACCTTGCAGATTGGTTTTGGAAACACAAAGTAAAAACATTGTTTTCAAAACATTTCATGCAGATGTTTCTTTTTTTTGTTAATCAGCCTTTTCACTTATCTCCAAATGTCATTAATCTACTGTTTTATTACTCAGTGCTTTTCACATTTTGCTCGTTTGGAGCAGCAGAGAACCTTTTTTTTTCTATATCGGACTGTTTAACAAGCTCATTGGTCCAGAGGTATTTAATTTGCAGCAGCGCACACAGTTACATCTCTAATGGATGTGATGCCATTTTGTTTCCTCGTAGGAAGCCTGTCCTCCAAAGCTCTCACAGATGGCTTACATAACCGCAGGAACCTACTATGAAGAAGAGATCCTTCAAATGGAGATCATCATTTTGAAGGTAATGTTTTTACAAGGATGGCGCCATTTGACTCATTTTTTATTTTTCGTTAACAATAAGAAGACGTTGATTCTTGCATAATTCTTAATTATATTTATTCTATGTTATACAGGCATTGCGTTGGAACCTTTGTCCTGAAACGGCTGTGTCCTGGCTCAAGCTTTACTTCCAGATGGTGTCGATGAACGCCGACTCCGACCTGCTGCAGCAGCAGTTTCCACCTGAGGCTTACGTACAAATGACACTTGTAAGACCTTACTACCTTGACATCAGTGGCATCCCATCAGAGCTCTCATCTTTCTATGTTCACTCTTATACCACAGTAGACAAATGTGTCAGTCCATGGTAATGACACCTGGTCTTCCAACTTGAGCTAAAGTGTGTCTAATGTTGAAGGGGGGGGTTTCTCTTCTTTGAAGCTTTTAGACCTGTGTATCCTCGACATTAACGCTCTGGACTTTGAGTATCGAGTGTTGGCGGCCTCAGTCCTGAGCCATTTCGTTCAACAGGAAACGGCTGAAACAAATTCAGGTAAGATGTGGAAATATGATATTTATACATATGTAGATATAGATGGAAACATTTTGTCGAACACATAAATTTAAAGCCTGATAACGGGATGAAAACTGGACCAGACGGACCCGAGGCACTTGAGTGTATTATTTATGTAAATCAAAAACTTATTTCTTTAACTGAGACGTGTATACAATTGTATTTCAGTATGTGTTCCACCTATTGATATCACACATGCAGCTGTAATCAATTTTTCAATTTAATTTTTTCAGGTTTGCCAAAAGACGCCATCCAGCGCTGCGTTAACTGGATGGCCCCCTTTGTGGAGTCAGTGGGCTCGTTTGGCAGAGCGACGCTGAGGGATTTCACCGGAATAAAGAAAGAAGACAGACACAACATCCAGACGCACACAGACTACATGACCATGCTGGTGCGTATTTAAAGATGCAGTAGGGAAACAGTAGGGCTGGCTGATGCTGAACCATTGTTTTTAA
The DNA here is from genome assembly GCF_963691815.1 of Echiichthys vipera. Lineage (NCBI taxonomy): Eukaryota > Metazoa > Chordata > Actinopteri > Perciformes > Trachinidae > Echiichthys > Echiichthys vipera. The sequence goes on from NC_139838.1 coordinate 24,750,274, forward strand.
TAACATGGGAAAACACTCTATACAAAAATATGCTTTACCCTGTGGTTAATTCGTATAGACATGTACAGAACATCCTATATCGTTGTTGAGATACGAAATTAACTCCATTCAGATCGAAACGATTTTGGACAAATCATCCAGCCCTGCAAAAAGCAAAAGAAAAACGCCAGAATTTGCAGCGGAGTGAGACCACGTCCTGCTGCCCTCCCTCTCCCCTCTGCCCTGAGCCAATAGGAATTCTCTCTTTCTGAAACGACTTGTGATTGGCCAAAGTCTCCCGTCACAGGCTAGATTTTCTAAAGCATGAAAACAGCCAAGAGGAGCTGCAGAAGTCCAGTTTTCTCTCTGAACACTTGAATTTCACCATGATAGATTAACACAAAGATAATGGATTTTTTTGCCCAACAACACCAGAAATCTACTGCGTACTCCGGGGTTAGGTCCAAAGAAACCTGCCATAATTCATACTTAAATCTTCAGTGACGCTTCTTCAGCATATCTTTGGTTTGTGACTTTGAACCTGTGTTTTATTTTAGGAGGTGGTCAGTCAAAAGGAAGTGAACGCCCAGATCCTCACTCCTCCCAACAGCACAGAGAAAACCTGCACACTCTAAACCACTACAGAAAGACTCTTCAGGGAGTGTGGACGGAGGACAAACAGGGTGGACGACCCACAAAGACCTGAGTCGTCGTGTTTACTGGAAACCAGTGGGGAAAAGACTGTTCACTGGATGGGAGTTTGTCACTGAATGCATCATCCAGGAAAACACTTTAAAGACACTTGGCCAAAGCGTTTCCTGCTTGATTAACTTTTTTTAACAACTTGATGCCTTAATTCAGAAAATGTCTTTTAAAAAGTGTCATTTCCAGGAAATGATGATTCAAAGAAAGTGATGTGCAATTGTTTATTTTTGTAGTATATGAAATATGTTAATAGTCAGCAGAGTCTTTGAAACGCTGCTTCAGGGTCAGTTGAAATGTTTAATTTTTGAAAAAATATGTTGGAAACCAGCTACTGCCACTACTTCACAAGTGTAAAAGAGAACTTGGAGACACTGATGTTCAGTACGAGTAAGCACCTTTTGCAGGAACCCTGATGAAAGGCGTGCGTCAGAAAACCGTGTTTTTCTCAGTGATGTTTACCACGCTGATGTAAATGAGACATTGTGTCACTCAGGGCTATGGATGGTCAGTGATTAAGAATTAATTTCAAATGATTGCGAATGGGCAACTGTATTTATTTATTTGTTTATTTTCTACCACAAAATAAAATATACATTCACCCCTCCGACAGTCTCCTAGAAATAGAGTTTGGCCATCGCCTGCAGGAACCTCTTCTTCCTCTTCTGTGCAGCCAGCTGCAGCACCTCCTCTGGGTTACTGGTGTTCAGCTCCGTCTGTCCGATCGCTTTGATCTGAGGAAGAGCAGAGCGTTAGGAAACTAATGCAGCTTCTCAGTAAAGCGTAGACTTGGAGAAATGCAGGTTGAACTTTGTCTTTTTAGAAATTCTTCACACTTTGTCTTAAAACGTGTTTCAGTGATCTGAACAGAAGTGAACAGCCGAGACGCATCAACGTCCACAACTGTGTCACTTCCACTAGAAGGTTAAAGGGCGCCTTGCACAGTTATTTCCACACTCGCCAGTCACGTGAGCAGTTGTGTCAGTGTAGCTGCAGATATGATGGATGGTCACGCAACACTTTGTCCGAGTTAGAGTGTTGATGCACTGTCACAAAAGTATTGTCCTGTTGTGAAATGTGCCCCAGAGCGACCTCTGCAAAGGGTTTTCGTGATCGGATCACAATGTGTCTTAGTGGTTGTTGACATTTGTGTTTATCAGTGTCCACCTGTGATCCTGTCGCTCCAGACCCGTTTTAAGAAAAGTGTAAAAGGCGTCCCCTATACAGAGGTTAAAAGTCCTCGCAGCAGCGGCCCAGATTCAATTACGACCTGTGGCCCTTTGCTGCATGTCGCTCTCATTTCCTGTCAACCTGCAGCTGTTTATGTAAATAAAAAAGCCAAAGAAATCATCTTAAAATGTTACAATGCTGCGAACATCCCATATACTATTTAAAAACCCAGAGGATTATCTGAAAAATGCATGACACAACCCTCAAAAGATGTTTTTCTTTCCATTTTGGGAGACAGAACAGCAGTTTTATATCTTGGCGCAAAAACAGGTTGCTACATAAACTGTGGAGTTTAAACCACGTACCGCTATTTGTCTCTTCTCAGTCTCGCCCCGTTTGTGGTGAATATCTGAACACAGTCAAGGAGGAAAAACATTACAACAGCAGGTTTCTTCTTATAAAAATGTTCTATGCATGACTTGATTTTTGCTGCGTGTGATATAAACGCGTTCTCTGAAGGTCTGTATTTGAATCAATGAAAAAGGATACGTGTGAGGTATTCCAGGATGGTGACATCCCAGATGTAGTCGTAGAACGAGTCCATGGCATCGTGACTGTGGCGACAAAAGAATATGTAAAGAGATGCTCAGAAGAAGGTGTAATTACTGTCAGGCGTGCCGTCAGGTCGTACCTGTTCTGTTCCTGAAGAGCTTTAAACGCCGTCATGTAGTCGACCTCTCGCAGAAACTGACAGAGAACAGCGACCTGCAGGACGAGAGACAAACCAGTTTAACGCGGAAACCACAACAATAGCAACTTCCAGTATGGTGTCCAAATACTGTAGGAGTTTTGAGGATGCATTCATATATTAGAAGAAGAAGAAGAATTACTTTATTTATCCCGCAACGAGGGAATTTAATTTTGTCACTCTTATTATTAATCATTTCACACACACAGGCCTGAAATACACACACATGCACAGACAGGACCTATATACATGCAATTAAGGAGAGATGTTAGCGCGAGGGGGCTGCCAGTGACCAGCACTAGGACTACAGTGACAGGGGCGGCGGTAGCTCAGTCCATAGGTGACTTGGCTGGTTCGCTGGTTCGAGTCCCTGTGTGGACCATGTATGGAGCATGGACTGGTGGCTGGAGAGGTGCCAGTTCATCTCCTGAGGCAATGTTGAGCAAGGCACCGAACCCCCAACAGCTCGGGGCGCCGGTCACTGGCAGCCGCCTCGCTCTAACATCTCTCCATTAGTTGCATGTATATAGGTCCTGTCTGTGCATGTGTGTATTTTCGGGCCTGTGTGTGTCCCCATTGCGGGACGAATAAAGGAATTCTTCTTCTTCTTCATAAAGTTTATTTTGATTGCCTGTATTACCGTATTTCTAGCCTCCATGATTCAAGTAAAGTTTTAGTGCAGTCATTGTTTCACACATTCTTAATAAGTTTGTTCTGTTTCTTTAATCAACTGGACAAACTGTAAACTGAGTTGTGGATTTGGACAGGCCTCAGCACGCACAGATTTCCAGGGAATGCGCCCGCAAAGAGTCTGCAGGTGCAGTAAACTCGACTGAGCCGTTGGAAAAGGCTTGTTAACTTAGAAAAAGGGCCACTGGACTCACCTGTGTGTGGCAGTTCATCATCGAACAGCACTTGATCATCCGCTTCAGGACCTGAAAACAGCCAGTGATTCATTTTAATGTCACCACAAATTAAAAGAGACTTATGTATATTAGGTTTGTTTTTACTTTATTGTAAAATGTGTTTTGTGTGTGTTTTGTTAAAAATATTAGCATCAGTGAGACAAAAGTTAATATTTCCTTTTATACATTTCTTTGGTGTAGCTGGTAGTTTTTAGAGTGAGCTGTGTGACGTACCTGGTCGCTGTAGACGTCAGGGGCAACAGCTTTGGTGAAGAAGTCCGAGGACACGGCTCCGGCCTGGAGGTAAAGGTTCAGTGCAGCGGAGTATTGATTGGTCACTGCAGAGAGAGACGAACAGGAAGGCTTCAGTCACACGGAGGTTATACTTTTTCTATAGTAACGAATGGTGGCTGAATTACATTTAGCTGCATTGTAAACTCCAAAGATCTGGTATTTCATCTATTTTACCTTAGTTTACCTAAATCCATTGGAGCCAAGTTCAACTACACTCCCTGATTAGATATTTCCTCGCTGCAGAAAAGAAAGACAAATGTTGCTGCTGTGCTTCTCACCAAAGTAGATATCGGCCTGCGTGATGAGCCACGACTGGTTATTAGGGTTCAGGGTGAGGGCGTAGGACACCAGCTCTTTGACCGTCACAGCCACAGCTTCCACGTCCACGGCCTGAATGCTGCTCGACACACACACACACCATCGTCACATGAAGTGGCTTTCTTTGAGAAATCCTAATATTTCATTGAGATTTAAATTGAGATTCTTACGTTGGAAGAGTCGACGGCCAGATGGAGAGGTGCTCTGCTGTCACTTCATTTACGATATCATCCTAAAGAAAGAGAAACCGTTTGTTATCCGTGAGAGAAAAAGCAGTGCAGAGGACGGGTTTTTGGATTTATGAAAGTGATGAAAAAGTTTTAATAAAGAGTTAAGATTGTACTAAACTGCAGAACATTTCTGCCTTAATGATCCTTAAAGGGGACCGAGCTATACGCCAATGACCATTTTTCATTTAGTAGATCTTTTTTTCCTATGAGCTTTTGAAAAGATACATCATAGAGCGACCGTATGTATTATACATGTTTTGAGTTTATGCATTTTGTTTTTATGTACTTTGTCTTGTAGTATGAATATTGAGGTCTGCTGTACTTTTGTTGAAATTTGTATAAATGTAAACGAATGTAAGTTGTGAAATCGTAGAGACCACAGGAAGAGTAGCAACTGTCTAAGACAGAAGCTGATGGGGATCTTAATAAAGAAACATAAGCTTTAGACTGAAACTGCAGCAAAACCGTCACCATATTTGTACACCTAATGCAACATTAAAGTATTTTTTTTCCAGTCTAGCCTGCTGTTTTTTCCCCCTTACAGTGTCCCAGTAAAACTCTCTGTTGACCAAATTAATGAGACTCCGTTTACAACTTTTTGCAACACGTTTAGCGCCTCATTCACTGAAAACCACAGGATGGCGACTGCAACAACAGGCTGCAGGAAGTTCTCTGTCCCTCTGAACTTTGTGTCCAAGGGCTCGGATTAGAGACATACCCGCACGATGCTGTGGAGCCTCACAAACAGCGAGATCAGGGTGGTCAGCACCAGCGGCTCCTGTGAGAAATGAGATGACACTCGTCAACTTTGCATCAAGAGCACCTTGAATATGTCCAGAGTTAAGTTTACTTTATTGAATACTTACTCTAAGTTTCTTGATGAAAGTGATGAATTTGCTCCTAAATGGGTTAGAGAATGAAAACATACCAGAATGAGCATGATTCTTCCAGCTGTGTGTGCTTATATACAGCATATAACCGTGTTGTAATGCTTTATTACGCTGCATTGTTCTAAAATCTGTAATAGTAGAAGGGATGTTTGCAGCGTACCGGTACAGGATGCCCATGGAGGACTCTCTGTGTTTAATGAGGCCCACTCTGCCGTCGTTGTTCCTCTTGTGCTGGATGGACACGCTGCAGATCTGCACCACCACGTCCCACAGCTCCTTGGCTGTGCGTCGACACTCTTTGGGACCCGGGAGCTCTTTGCATGTTGAGGCCAGGAGCTGACCGATCTTAATGAAGGAAACGGAGGGAACGAATTGAACAAGTGACAATCCGAAACGTTCATACCAGCGGAGGGTTCATCATCACAAACCCTCTGCAAAGAAGGTACAAAATATGTGCAACTGAACGGAGGAAATGTGTATAAAATTGTGCCCAATGCTTCAAGAATGATGTAATATTTCTGTAGTGGCTTTAAATGACTGATGTTTTCATTGTTGATATAGAAGATTTGATCTGAGCATCTTTAAATGAAGTGGTGCAAGAAGCAGATAAAGGGAATCATGCTCTATATGAGTATGGGAAATGCTTTTTTTCTCTATCAGTTACCGAAAGAGAACAAATTCATGGTAGTTTAGATATGATGTTGGTTATTTTTGTAGCTGGCTGTGATGCATGTGAAAATCTGAAGATGTTAGGATTTAATTATCAATCATTAGCTCATGTATCGTTACAGGTATTACAAAGCTTTTACCGTAGCCCAGTGAAGTTCATTTAACGTTAATATAATAGCAATAAAACAGCAAAACACATCTTTAACTATTTCATAACCTGCATAAATGTTACAGGAACAATGTAAGAGTCAATGATAACATCTGTGTGACGGACTACGATGAGGCAGTGACAGAGTTTTTACCTTGATGTACGGGTTGTTCATGACCAGAGACGGTGGCACCTGCAGAGTCAAGTAATCGTTCTCTCTCCAGTTCAACATGAAGGCGACACACTCCTCTCCCACCACCTGACGCAGAGGCAGATCTGGAGGCAAAGACCCATCACTTGAGAAACAGCACAGTCCATTATGCAAACTGTAGTGACTATCAAATTACAACTTGGGCCACTGATGAACTAAGTCCATTGTCCAAGCAAGATTCAAGTTTTCATTTTCATTTCTAGTTCAAAAACAAACAAACAAAACATTTCATGCTTCCTCTCCCATTAACCCAACAAGTGCCTGGTCTGGTGCTTAGTGCTCCTGGTGTCTACAAAAAATAACAAATAATAATTATAATGAAATAATCCAATGAATGAAATAGCTTCTACACACACAGTATAACAGATAGAGCATCTGTGTTGTATTGTGTGTGTTCTCAACATAAGAGTATATCCAAAAGTGTCTGAAATATCTATTGTGCCATCAGATCATCTAAAACACATAACAACCAGTTGAAGACCAGGAAACAGCTCCACAGTGTTTACATCCACTCCCTCACCGTGAATCCTCATCTCCAGGTATCCCCTGACCCTGCTGACCAAGTCCGGGGGCGGTCGCTCCTTGCAGCCCTCGGACGCCATCGTCTCGTGCGCGCGGACCTCCAGCAGCAGCATCTCGTTCAGCATCACCTGCCTCAGCTTCGGGGAGAACTCGGTGACGAGCTCCAGGCAAGCTGAGAAAAGCTGCCGTGCATGGGCGAAGTCCTGAGACGGCAGGAGACGAGTAGTTATCATTTCTACTTCTCACTGCTGTTATTGCTATAAAGCTGATGTTCAGGGTTTAAAAATGTGTGGCTGCATTTTGTATTCTTTACTGTAAATACAGTTGAACAAGCTTATTTCACATTTTGGATCCTGGTGTATAATTATGAGCAGAAAAAGAAAAATCCCAGTAAGTCGCATGTCTGCGCCCTGATCGTGTAAGCGCACCTTGATGGATATGCAGTGGAGTCCTTTGGCCATGAGGATGTAAACCAGGTCCTTGGTCAGGTTGTCTTTGATGCTGAGGATCACGTTAATGTAGTCTGGAGGAACTTCCCACTGTAAACAGAAAAGGGATATTTTCATTAAATCTGAACTTTTTTTTTTTTTTTAAATCACATTAAGTTCAATCTTCATCTTAATTTCTCGCAATGTATCAAGTGAATCATGCTGTTTATATATTTGTGTAACACTTAATACAAGATTTATTAAAGATATCTAAGAAATCCTGAATGTCTTTGAAGGGTTCCTGCACATTTTCCAAAGACACATTTAATCTTTTCAAGGTGCATTTTCAAGCTTTTCCAGCACTGGACACGTGTCCGTGTTATATAGAGCTGGGTCTTTTTGTTCCTTCCTGTTAAAGGGAAGGTTTTCGTCGCCACTGTGTGCACAAGATTGCTGGATTAATACTGTAAAAATATAGTAACTATTATTATTATTATTAAAGATAGTGTGACTTGTTGCTGCTCATGGGGGAATTGTTGGGTCTCTGTAAATCATAAATAAGTCAGAGTGTGGTCTCGACCTTCTCTATATGCAGGATAACTTTTGTTATAATTTGACACTGTAAATAAAATTATGTAAATTACATATTTATATGCACAGCTCATACAGATTAAACAGTATACTGATATTATCTCTTCTTTCTCACATTAATTCAGATGTTACTGCGCTATAAACAACCAAAATTTGGGTGGCAAATAAAGAAAACCACAACAAAGTTTCATGTTTAAAAATCACCTGTTTGTAAGTAAACTTGGCCTCCTCTATAACCTACATTTCAAAGTTTATTCAAAGTCCGAGCACTCTTCAAACCTTGAAAACATCATATACAAGTCTATGAAAGTATTTTCAGCATCCGTAAGAACCCTGTCTTTTTTTATCAGTTGACCTCTGACCTTACTGTTGACCCTCCAGAAGGGTCGTTCGGCCATGCCGTGGAGTTCGATGAGGATCTGTCTGATCCTGCGCGGCTCTAGTGAAAGGATGAGTTGCTGCTCCAGCTGCCCGATGTTCACATTCGCTGAAGCTGTTGAGGGATGAAGTCACGCTTTAAGACACAGTCCCTGTGGATTATCAGCAGTGTGACAGAAAAAAAACAATAAACTGGATAGATCTCTGTTGCTGCACCTGGAATGTCGTAGAAAGACGGCAGAGGCTTGGCGCTGAGGTTGATTGTGGTCGATTTCTTCCTCAGCTGCTCCAGCAGGACCTTCCTCTCCTCCTCCTTCAACAGCTCCATGAAGAGCTTATGAGAGGACACCACAAACAACAGAGGCAGCTCCTCCAAGGTCTCACACAGAGTCCTGCAAGAGAAGAACCGTCTCATTTTAGAGATCTCTCATATCATCTCATCTTCAACCTCTTATCCGGGGTCGGGTCGCAGGGGCAGCAGCTTTAGCAGGGGACCCCAAACCTCCCTTTCCCGGGCCACATTAACCAGCTCTAACTGGGGGATCCCGAGGCGTTCCCAGGCCAGTGTGGAGATATAATCTCTCCACCTGGTCCTGGGTCTTCCCTGAGGCCTCCTCCCAGCTGGACGTGCCTGGAACCCCTCCCTAGGGAGGCGCCCAGGGTTCATCCTTACTAGATGCCCGAACCACCTCAACTGGCTCCTTTCAAAGCAACTACTACTACTCCGAGTTCCTCATGGATGCTGAACTTCTCCCCCTCTCTGAGGGACACTCCAGCCACCCTCCTGAGAAAACCCATTTCGGCTGCTTGTACCCGCGACCTGGTTCTTTCGGTCATGACACTTACAATTATCATTCACAAAATTAACACTAACAGGGTGTATTACCCGAGCCTACCAGCTTCACTTTCTGCTTTTTTAAAAAACACTTTATCGTCACTTCAGCTGGTGAATCAGCGAGTACTAATGTCATGAAGCAACCCTGACTCTGCTCTCACTCACTTCATGAAAGTTGCCATGTGTCTTCTGGATGGCTCAGAGTGGCGGCCCTTTTCCAACGAAAGTGTGCACACCTGCAGGACAGAGGGATCTGGATTAAAATGTGCAGCAGCTTTAGTTTAATTTATTTCCTGAGAAAAATTCGACTCCTCAGATCTCAGCACAGCTTATCGAGAAAAGGATTTCCTAAAAAAGTTTAACTTCAAAGTTCAACTAAAATCAAATCCTCACCTAAAAATTTTCATTCAACTCCCAAAAACCTCTTTCTTTAATCAGAAGACTGTGCTTCAGTAGTACCTGCATCTGCATTATTTAAGGTAATTTGAAGTGTATTTAATAGTGCACGTCAGAGACAGTTGCAATAAGAAATCCTTGTGTGCTGAGGTTTGAACATTTATCAGTTCCCAAGCATTAATTACTCCTGCATGAATCTCAAATTACACACACATATTTGGGACATATGAAGGTGAGAAAGTACCTCTAAAATGAAGTCCACCATCCTTTTACTGGGCTTGATGAGGAGCTGCTGGAAACGCACACTGAGGACTTCTCCTTCCAAAGCATCTCTGACGGCGTTGCAAACACACAGCTTGTAGCAAACCTCGTCCAGGCTCGATTCCCTGCAGTGTTAATAAAGAAATACGTGATCATGATACTTTCATGTCTCAGTCTATAGCCTTTGTCACACTGCACACTGTTTAGTTCACTGAATTAGTTGTGATGTTAGATTGAACTGTGCTCTCACCCTTGTTGGACTTTGTACAGGAACTCCCTGAGAACAGATCGTCTGAAGTTGTTCGGCAAACTGCGGCACACGTTGTCTTTGATGAACGCTTCGATGACCGCCTGTCAATATAAAGCACCATGCATGAGTTACGGCGCTGAGCCTCTCACTGGAGCCTGACTTCATGCCAAGTTGCTCATTATGTAGTCCCAGGTGTATTTTTACAGAACAAATCTTTGAAGTCACTGCGGTGTCGGCTCTGACCTTGTAGTTGTGAGCCCGGATCAGGCTGTTGATCTGGTTGTAGGGTGTGTTCTGGGAGTCTGAGGGGTCACAGTCTTCAGTCAAAGCTTTGCAGGCGTTCCAGTAGCCAGCCAGACGTTTCTCATCCAGGTGAACGTGGATGGTCGAGTCCAGCTGGAATATAAAATGTGACGTTAGGGCTGGATTTAAAAAATGGATTGTCAGATTAAAATCAATCTTGTTTCATTATGAAGCCTCTTCTACAAGGATAACAAAACATAATTCAGTCGTGGTTCTTTCTATAGTAACAAAACTAATAATAACAAAAATAGTACCAGAAACACGGTAACTGTACACAACACCTGCAAAAGCTCAGCCTGCGTGTTGAAGACAAACATTACCCAGCCTCAGCCTTAGCCTCTTGGTATCCGCATCACATGCAACGAGAAGAACTAAATAAGCTGTTGGTACCAGCCATGTCATGCTAGTTTGTCAGTGAGGAGGTAAAATAAAGCTCCAAAGGTAGCAAGGGGAAAACTAGTGTGGCCATTTTCAAAAGGGGTCCCTTGACCTCTGACCTCAAGATATCTCACTGAAAATGTCACTCAATACTCAGTGACTGCAGAGTTTCACTTTATTGTATAAACTGCTGTGGGGAGTTCATGTTAAATAAAAAGTACATTAATTCAACTGCTTTGGGGTCGATTGTTCTCTCGAACATGAGGTAATATCTTTAATAAGGTTGGAGGGTTCCTTGTACAATTTACAGCATTAGTTCTCTGAGATTCTCTTTCATATCCAAGAAAAAATTACTGAAATATTCTAAATGAAATCAATACTGGATCAAACTCAATTGGAAACCTTGTGAATCTTAGGAAATTAGTGGCGATAAACTATGATATAAAAATGCAGAAAGAATGACTGAGATCGACAAACTCTGCTGGTAGGAAGTCAGATCTGGACGTGTTTCAGTAATAAACAAGTAAATGTACCTTTGTCAACAGTTCCTTTGTCTGTCTGAAGTGATCGCGGGCTTTCTCATAGGCTGTTTGGTCTGTGCAACCTTGCTGGAAGAAAATACCTCCCAAATCATAATGCACCTGAAACATCAAAGCACACCCACTTAAGATTCAGCACACTACAAATTCACCTGATGGGTATTTTTCTGCATTTTCTCAGTAGATTCAATATGAAAGTATACTTTGCAAATGTCCTGAACAGATCGCTAAAGTTAATCTCACTGCCCACCGACCTGACAGTGCAGCTCGTGTGCACTGATGCGAAGCCCTGCGGTGGAGGACTCCGTCTCTCCGTTGGCAGCGGCGTCAGCAGCCAGCAGATCCAGAGTCCTCAGGGTGTGGATGTAGAAGTCTTTCTTCAGCTGCAGAGCTCCTTCCAGGACGCTGATGGAGTCGGTCGCCTGCTCTTTCAACTAAAGTTATACGGGAAGAAAGTCATTTAACCTGCTGGACTAGAGAAGAAGGTGACAGAACGACATGCTCGCGATGCAAACCTTATATCAAAACTATCTCGCGTAACGAAATGTGGATAACACGTTTATGAATATCAGCAATAGTCGGAGAAAGTATATTTCATGACAGCAGTGGAGGATTTCCACGAAACACATCAAAAAAGATGTCAACTCACCACAGTAAGGATGTTGTCGGTCATCTCTTTCTCCTGTTGCACAATACTTAACCTACAAGAGCCCAGAAGACAAGAACTCAGTATCGTCTTGATGACATTTTAAAGCAATTCTTACCTTTCTAAAGATTTAGACATGAAAGTGCTGCTCACTTTTTTCATTAACGCTGCAGGGAATCGAGCCTGGACGAGGTTTGCTTACACTTTTCTTTTGTAATCTTTAAATGCTCCTAATATTCAGATATTGTATATTTCTAATAAAAGTCTGACCAATCATTTCATTTGGTTCGCATAAAATTATTTGCGGGGCTTCCTGCCTGTCGTCCGTCGCTCTGTTTCACTTGCGCTGCTCATGCTGCGTTAAAGTGTCATAGGTAGTATGAAGATTTGGACCTCCAACCAGGCAAAGTGAACCGCCTAGAAGCGAATTCGGGGGAGCTCGACCTACCTCGAATTCGCTTGTAGGGGGTTCACTTTTCCGAGCGTAAGGGATCAGGCCGGGGGGAAGAGGGTTGGACTTTGGAGGGAAGCGCTGAGTGCTTTAACTGAGACATGCAAGAAAAGGTAAGAGTTGCTTTAAACTGATCTATTTGGATGTCTTATTATTTTTGGGCGAGTCTGTTTTGTTCTGTAAACTGTCTCGAATAAGAGGGTAGTAACAGGAAGGAAGGAGCAGAATTTACATGTTCATCTGGTGAGGTCCCGGTTTGGTCTGTTTCTCTGGAAAGCTGCTCAGGACGATGGTTCGGATCGCCCTTTGAAAAACAGGAGAAACGGACATGAAGATGTTTCAAATTACTTCTATTTCTTTCCTCCTTTTATCAACATGTATTCTTTGCGACTGTTGCCGTCATCAGCTGACAGTGAGTCTCTCTCTACTTCAGCCGGTGCTTCAGGGAGTTCTGTGTGTTTTTTCCATGTGGATCTCACTCACCAGCGGTTGTATATGATGACAGCCATGGCCGTGGTGGGAGGCAGAGTGGACAGGTCCAGCTCCACATGCTTCACCCCTGCAGGCACTTTGCTCACACACAGGAGCTCGTTCAATAACATATTTAATACTGGAATGGTCAAACTGGGAGGGAAGAAGGAGAAATGTAAGTAATTGTTGAAGAAATTAGGCAGAAACCCTTCTGAAATATTGGAAAATCACATTTGCAAAATAAAAAAGGTTATAAAAAGCCAGAGGATTATATTGTCTTCTCCAGCATGACACATTTCTGCAACCGTGAAACCTTTTCATATCCTCTAAACTGACTATATGCAAAGTGGAAAAGCTTTTAAAATGTCCTCTGCGTTACATGTTTAAAGTCCTTTACAAACACACACCCTTTCTCAAGAGCATCCAGATCCCACTTCATGTGAGCAGCTACTTTCAGTGCCAGCAGCTTCAGGGTGCGGTTCCTGCGGTTGTCCGCTGGAGGCTGAACTTGATTCTGCTCGTTCACAGACGGTTTGGACGCCTGCTCCAGGAACTGGATGATCAGCTGCACTGGCGTCGGGTCTGTGGAAACAAACACATATATTCAAGATGACAAGCACATACATTTCCAGCCGTGTTCAACTCACAGAGATAAAGATAAATAAGTTGCATCACAGGTGATAGTGTTTAAATTTAGCTCAGTTTGGTTATAAAATGGGTTTATTAGATTAAGAATCGTATAATAAATGTTATAACGCCGAGCTCACCTGGGAATGACTTCAGCAGGTGATTCTCCAGCAAACTGCCATCCAGGAGGAACTCAAACCAGGAGGTCTGAAGTGGCGTGCTGGGCCGACTGCTGACAGCAGACACCGGGTCCACCGTCTGCCCACTCATCCTCCCCTGGTGAACAGAGACAGAGACTGGATCTTTTGTTTTATCTTTAACGACATCACAGTGACATACGTACAGTAAGGGTTATAAGGATTCTCTGTCAGCAAAAGTTAAATGAAATCGGGTGTCCTGGAACAAAATGAATGCATATCATGTTTACAACAAAATACCAAAGCAAATCCATCTCCTGGATGCACAGAAAGTGCTGAGGTGGCTCCAGCCCCGACTGCACTTTACCATCAACCTGTTTGTTCACCATTTACTTTTTGGCATGTGTTCCTATTGAATTTGCACCCTAATCTTAATCACCTCATCTTACTGTATAACACTGTTTACATTGCTGGGATTGTGTATATTGGGATTTTTCACCTTCTTGATAATCTTGACGGTTAATATTTTGTTTATTACACTCTTTCCCACTTTGAATTGTAACTACTGTACAACAATTTCCCTTGGAATAAATAAAGTTTTATCTTATCTTGTGTATGAAAACCTACTTGGCAATAAACCCAATTCTGATTAAATAAAACTACTTTAGCCAGGGGAGGATGAGTGGGAAGACCATGTATGCGTGTGTGTGTGTATATATATATATATATATATATATATATATATATATATATATATATACATTGTACATGTATATACAATATGCATTGTAAACAAATACATTTAACACCAACCAACAACAATCTACCTTAGCCTTAAACCTGGCTTATATATATATATATAGTAAACAAGTAAAACTACCATAGTCTTAACCTTGACTTTTATACATACAGTATAAACAAATGAAAACTAACATAGCCTTAAATTATACTCTATAATAAAGTAAATATATATATACATATATATATATATATATATATATATATATATAGAGAGAGAGAGAGAGAGAGAGAGAGAGAGAGTAAACAAATAAAACGACCTTAACACAAATAAAACTAACATATATATATCTATATATATTTATAGCTATATACTTTACTTGTATACATATATACATTATTATATTATATTATTATTATATTATTTGTTTACGCTCTATAAAACTACCATAGCCATATCAATATATATATATTAAGCCAAGTTTAGATTATATATATATATATATATATATATATATATAAAATATATCAAATATGTAGAGGTTTATGCTTCTGGTCTTGAAAGCAGCGAGTTAGTGAACAAAACTAACATAACATTATTCTCTGTAGTGAACAGTAGATGTTTAATTTGGTTTAATTTGATTGGCGTCTCGTCCCGAGTGGGCGGGGTTGTCACCGTGCCCACATCCGCGGTGGGTCATGACTGCACCGGTGTTTCTCGGCTGGGCCGGTGTTTACATCAAGCGCCCCTCGCCCTCCCTTCTGTCTGTTGTTAGCTGCCGTTGTTTTGAGCTAACGGGCTGACCGGTCGAGTCCGGACCCGGAGGGGCGGGTTCTCTTACCTTCACAGGTCCGAACGAACCAACAGAAGATGTCTGAGGTAAATACAAACACACAATCTCCACATTTAAAACCTGGGACAGCTACACACACGGTTTCATTCTCACATATTTCATTCTGCGCTTCTTCGACATCGCGCTGTTTCCGGTTCCGTTTCGTCGCCAAGGAGACGCACAGTGCGCCATGTTTGCGCATATTTATGCGCTCAGCGTGAATTTGGTGACTTTACACTTAAAAAACAAAAAGGATTAAAAAATATAATATATCATTTTTTTGTAAGTATTTGTACTTTAACTTATCACTTAAAAAACAAAAAAGGATGAAAAAATATAATATATAAATATTAAACATTATAGAACTGAATGTATTTGAGTTTTTGGTAATGTATATGTCTGATGAATTGTATTGTATGTAATGTAATATGTGCTGTGAATTTTGCTTCATTAAGAATCTTTAAAATAATAATTTTAAATAAAAAATGCCAAGTAATTTACTCGAGTATTTCCATCTAATGATAATTTCTATTTCTGTTCCATTACATTTTGGAGGCTAAAATTGCACATATATCTAACAGCATTAGTTTGCAGATTAAGATAATTAATACAAAAACAATCAACTAATAAATTACGTATTTTTACGCAGCAGTATATAAAGTAATTTAAATTAGCTCCACCTTTACCAGCTGCAACGTTAAAATGATGTAGACATAAATGCATCACTAATTATAATCCAGTAGTATAATATATATATTACTCTGAAATGTGAAATACCTTACCTTCGGTACTCTCAGTATGTGTCGATGCTGATACTTTTACTGAAGTGAGAATGCTGTATTGTTTATACGTATCTATTATTAAGTACTTTTAGTCGTAGTTTGAAGAAGAAGAGTGGATATTAGAGTATGGATGCTGTTTATACTATTTAGCAAAAAATGCCAAGGGAAAATTGACATGAATATATAAAATTGTCTTTTTCTTCCCCTTATTCCCTCCTATTTGTATTTTAAATAAAATAGACATTAAAAACATAAGCATGAGAAACACATAAGATCAGCTTTGTATTCATCAACTCATACACACTTTAATCTTTTATATTTCAATAAAACCTAATATTTACTACATGGCCTTTTGCACATGGACAGTTATCAGTGAGGATTGTTAGACAGCACCAGAAGGAAATTAAATACCACCAAATACTTCAGGTAAGAACCGGGTGAAGGGGAAACGATCAGTCTCAGACACGAGTAAAGCTAAATAAAGAGATGACAGTTCACACATCTCACATTAAGGCATCCACATGAAGACAAAGTAACAGGAACGAGTAGCGTCAGAACCAGTCCTCACTACCCTTTTAAGGCTTAAAGAAAGATCACAGATGTTTCTATTGTCCTGGGTTATTCAATCAATATTATTATATGCTGTTTATCTTGATTCCTACTTTCATGTTTATTGTATGGATCAAACCCTAAGGCAAATTCCTTCCAAGAGAAAACCTATTTGGAAATAAATCAGATTCTGATTTGGATGTAAAACAGAGCCGCTCCAAACAAAACCACAGCTAAACTGGGAAAAAGAAGCACATAAGACACATTTAAAATCCTCTCAACAAATATTCATCTTTCATCCATGATGTATGAAGAAGCTCTTCATGCACTTCTAATCTTCCAGTGTCGCAGGTGTGCTTCCGAGCTTCAAACATATTCACCTGGTGATGGTAGACCGCAGGAACTGTATCTATGAGCTCTTAACTTACGTACATGCGTGTGCTCCTTTTAAAAAAAGAGATCTGCTCACCCTTTGTTACCCTTTCCAAAGCCTATAAACATCACAGCAACCACAGCTGCTCTTGGCTTCTGTACAAACCCGCCCTTCAATAAATACATAACAGCAATGCATGGCTTATAAAACTACAGTATAGTGGTTATTATGGCATATTTCAACTTAAACAGGGCCATTTGATGTTGATTTGAATCAAACAAAGTGTAGGTCAAAATCAGTACAATGTTCTCCGTTGATACCAGTTTGTATTTGCAGCTTCAGCATCCACACACGGGGATGTAGAAGGAACCAGTGATTAGACGTTTTTTCTGAGCACAAGCTGCAGTCCTCTGCTGTGGCTGTGATGTGAAACACTGGAGAGGGGCAGGCTCAGTAAAGTCTCAGCGGCGGGGGGCATGAGCTGCTGTCAGTACTGGAAAGAGATGACAGAGTTCACTTTGTACACGTGATACGAGCGGTTCCAGAAAACCCGTGTGAAGTAGTTTGTGTAGGGCGAGTAGTTCCTCTTGATCTCCTGGCAGAATCTTCCGTGCTTGGAGAAGGAGTAGATCTCCCCTTTGTCATAAACGACCTAAATGAGACAAGAGCATATGGAACATTAACGAGAATAACACTTCCTTAAAATCTCACGTCTTATATAATACTTCCCTGGAGTTTCTAAAAGCAGTACCTCATTGAGAACGACATGTTGGGAAACACCTTTTCACCTTCTTGCCTAAAGTTAGATGAGAAGATCGACACTGCTCTCTTGTGAAGGCACAGCCAGCAGCTAGCTTAGCTTAGCTTAGCACAAAGACTGGAGACAGGTGGGAACAGCTAGCCTGGCTCAGTCCAAGACTCCAGGAATAAACTGCTCCCAACCAGGAAAAACTAGTCCAGTACAAACCCCTAGACCGGGTACCCCCATCACCATCTGCCGGCGATCTGAATTTCACCCTGCACCTCGGTCTGGAAAAGAGCAGGTCTGTTCCTCCTGTTTCCTATCCTATTTCTTGGATCCAATCACCAAGCTGGCTTTTTTCACCCGACGCTTTTGGCTGGTTAAACACGATGACGACAGAGAAGCATCGCAAGCAGCTTTGTGTTTACAATTTACATTCAACATGGCGGCCGCTGCAGTTTTAAATCATTTCAGTGGCAAGTTTACTTTGAAAACTGAGCAGACACCTGCCCTGGAGCAATTCCTCCAAAGAGTGGATGTATTTGCTCTACTGCCGACTGGTTCTGGTAAAAGTTGAATCTACCAGTTAGCCTCGCTGGTGTGCAAACGAATGGAGTACGTCATCCAGAGCATTGGTCTGATTGGTTGAAGGACTTCGCACCTTGTGCTGAATAAATGACAGCAGCCTTCCCAGATCACGTTCAATCTACGATTGCCGGGCTACGTAATAAAACCACAATGTGCTGTTATCACACTGTTTTCCGTACAGATTAAACAAACAAGATATAATGTATTTATTGGTGATTTTAGAGAGCCGGGTTAAACTCACATGTCCGTTGGAAATGTCGAGCAGGTCTTTGATCCTGCAGCCTTTATTAAGACTGAGCTCGTTACAAATGGACTCCTCGATGATCACATAGTTTGTCTTCTGAGAGGTCAGGATCTTGTAGACGTCCTCTGCAGATCTCATCGCATACACCTGATAGGTCTACAAGAAGAGGGGAAAATTATAGTTATTTAAAAGATTAAGTTAGCTAGTTCAAGTCATCTGTGATAGGGAACATCTAAATATATATTTTGTCTTTTTCTTGTGTTTTCTTGACAGTGTAGAGATAGATATAATATGAGGTGAAAGGACGTGCAACACCATTTTTGAGGCCCATGCTAACATTAATAAAATTACTATAATACATTTAGGAGGGCATTCAAAGTGGATTCCATGTGATCCATGAATCACACATCTTTGTAACCCCAGGACTTTAAGCAATCTAGCTTTGTTTAAAAAAGGCTGTGCTGTTCTCTCTCACTCACATCCTCAGTCCTCCTCAGCAGGTTGACGTCCGAGTAAAGCGGTAAACTGGTCACAGCTGAACCCGAACACAACTTCACGGTTCCCAACAGCTGAGGGCTGCCCGCAAAGACAGCCGCCACTGGAGCTTGGGACCTGGAACACAGGATTAGATATGTTACATGCCACAATAAAGACTTTATAGATATATTTGACAATACAAATCAGATCAGATGACTCACTTGATCCAGCTGATCAGCTCTACTGTATCTGGGTCGTAAAAATCCTGCAGATCGGACAACTCTGCTAAGACACGAGGGCAGTACTGCGAGACAGAAGAGAGCAGTGTTCGAAGATATTATGTTTCCGATATAAACAGCTTTGAAAGATAAAGAGCTGAAGATCTCACCTCTCTCCACAAACTGAAACCGATGATGGTAGGAACCGCTGTGCTCAGGATCAGAGACTGAAGAGTAAAAGAAACAATGAACACTTTAAACGCACAATATGTAAATCATCTGCCATGAGAGCTCTCACAGTGAAAACAGTCACAAAAGACAGTTTTGTTACATCGAACGTCACGAAAATATGTAAATATGACCCGTTTATGAATGAATAAATAAATCATATTAGAGTATTTAACTGTGTGGTCTAGACCTACTCTTTTAGTTAAGGGTCTTGAGATAACTGTTGTTATGAGTTGACAATATAAATAAAGGTGAATTGAATAGTGTGGGATTATCGGCGTTGAGCATTTTCATGTTAAACATTTTGTTTCTTTGACAGACACAGGACGTCCAGGAGGGCTGCGAGTCGAGCTGCTGCTAACGTTCGCTCAGCTTCTTTCTCTGATAACTTAAAATCCAGACTTTCAATCACTTAAATCCTTCATCCGGTTAAATATAGAGTTCAGAACGACCGAGATCTAAAAGGGGTAAGGGGTTAAAATTGGATATAAAGTAAATTTATGTTGCTTCTGTCAGACAAACACAACACTGATACAACTGACAGGCACCAAATGAAACAGACCTTTACTTTCATTAAAATTACGTATTATTTGTAAACATTTATGATAATGTAAGAACACTTTCTAAGAAAATACATAAGTTCTAGGCGCTTTTAGACATTTTAATGCAAAAATAAGGACGGGTTCTGCTGCAACTCTATGTTGTTAGATATTAATCTAATTTAAAACGCCTTTTAAATTAATTTAGGAGAAAATATTAGTCCAAAGTCATGCACTTTTTTATAAATGAAATAGCACATGCAAATAGCATGTTTGCTGTTAAAGGTTAATATCAGAGGCCACTCACCAGCACCACAGGATGGATGGACTTCAGTTTGAGCCACTTAAACACAGTCATCCAGAGGTCTGGAGAACACACACCGAACGCTGTAAACATGCAGACGTATGGGGTCCATAAATATTTCATCCTGCATGAAAGAAAGAACACAGTCGATGTCTAATTGTGTCTATTTAACAATGCTTAATTTACTAAAGACACACGTTAGAAATCCAAAAACCCACGCTCAGGCTGATGAACTTACCCATCGAACAGCAGAGCCAGCCCTCCAAACAGCAGCGTGTGAAAAACGTGATAGATGACCTCTGGCTGCTCTCCTATTTGACCATCTTCAAGTCTGAGGTTGGTGTTCATTGGCTGGCCACTGTAAAAAAGTTAAAATGCTTCCAGGGTCATGACATCGAGCCTACAGCGAAAAGTGGAACCATGATAAATGTTGACCAGAGCCTCAAACAGGAGCTTGTTACAGCAAAACTTCAACCTGTGAGCCCCAGCTTTGTCAAATATCATTTAAGAAAGACACCCAAGAGTACGCATTGTGTTTGGCACAAGTGTCTAACCTGAGTCTTCTGTAAATAGTCTGCAGGGTGGACAGCAGGCAGACAGTGAGCACCAGCAAGTAGAAGGGAAGAACTGAGGCCTGCGTCAACCGTAGAAATAAGTCCTGACCGGGCATTTGGAAGCTCTCTTGGCACAAGAGGAAGTTGGTGATGAAGTCCCTGACAAAGAATTAGAGAAAACATTGAAATTAGATAACATTAAATTCAGAAAATAGCATATGACTGTCTTATATGAATACAGTATTAGCCTGCACTGTAACAGCTAACGTTTCATGCAACAGCTGTAACTCACGTTGTTGTGTTAAGCCCAAATTTTACTTCAAGGAATTTCAAAATGAAGTCGCTCTCACTCACAGGTATTGCTTTCTGTAAATGAAAAGCAGCGATTATTCACTACAAACGAATGCTTTTGACTTGAAATAGGTCAATGCAGACAGCAAACTCTTTTACTGTACCTTGACCAAATAACTGAAGGTGATCCCTGTGGTAAAGACCAAGTGGAAATGTAGGAAGAGCTTCATCACTCTGGCCACAAGAGGCCCCATCTTCATCTTTTGCTGTAATAGAAATAGAGAAAACAGCATTGAGATGGTCTTACTCTAGGTTTAAACACAAAAGGTCAACCATTTTTATGATAAAATACAGAAAAAATAGAGCTGTATACTTGATAAATTAGTTTAATTATTTATCATTTATTAAAGGTATTTGATAACTATCTGTTAACAAATGGTTTAAATACTTACATAAGCACTTAATCTCACCCGTCCGGGGTTAATGCAAATTAAAACAAATGTAAAATGTAATTTGACTGAGCTCTGACGTGAGGGAGCAGCTAACTCTACCTGGAAGTACCTCGCGAGCACTTGGCCAATCAGGAGGCTGAGCAGAGGCGAGCTGAGCAGGGTCGGGTTCTGAAACTGGAACAAGTACGCCAGGAACAAAGAGCTGAGGTACACCTTGTGAATATCGGCCATCTTAACATCCCGGATAGAGAGATGATGGAGGGAGAAGTAGAGAGAGCAAGGGAGGAGAGAAACAAAGAAAAAACACAATGTATTTGAGGATGATTGTGGGTAAGAACGGATTGAAAAAGGTACTGAACAAACATGTTTATATGAACAGTTACATCTGGAAACCCACATTTGTTCTTCCTTACCTTCCGTGGTGGCACCAGGTCGAAAGAGTCGAGCAAGAAAAGACAGAGGCCTTGGATGAAGAGCACGTAGTGGCTGTGTTCCCAGACCAGGAGGAAGGTAAAGGTGGTGGCACTCATGGTAAGATAGCAAAACATCTACAAAGAAATAAAGTTCATCAGTGTGTTTAAAAGTAGCGTTCCACCTTAACTGATTAAAGTAAACTAGAGGATTTTTAAAAGGCTCACCTCAGTGGCAGAGCTGATGTTATTACTCAGGAATCCCGTCAAAGCTGCAACCTGGCAAGAGAAGTAAGGCAGAGCCCAGTTGTCCCGCAGAGGAATGGCGTAGTCCACTTTGGTCGTATCTGGTCTGAGGAAGAAATGACCCACAAAAGAGTTGCAGAGCGGACAAGTGACCGAACGACAGAAAGAAAACGAGTGCAACAAATATGAAACATGAAACATGAGGTTGTTATGATTTTTTTTAAATGCCCCATGTTCAAGTCTGTTTTTGTTATCAGACCGCTGAGCCACCAGCCGCCACAGAATTAGGCCATTTTTTAATGTGGTACTGAATCGGATACGTATCGGATTTTTTTGAATGCGACCGCAATCTCAACAGCCAGGTCGCATTTAATGCGTTTGACGTCATTCTGACCCTCGCTCAGGGCAAGCCAGACTTGAAGGGTCTTATTGATTAAATTTGCCGGCTGCTGCCTACAATACCGGTTGCCGTTGCCATGTTTGCTTCCGTAAACACCGTTGATGCGTGATGCCACAATGATCAACTGCGCATGATGGTCACTTCAGGAGCGTAGACAGGCCACACTTAAAGATGTAATGTGAAGAGCCAAACAAATAATGGGATTTGAGCATTAAGACCTGTAGCGTGAACGTAGCCGAAGAGACACGAGGCATTCAGAGGAACCTCACACTAAAGTACGAAGAGCGGGGGGGCAGTATTCCTCTCACCTGTTGATCACATACCAGGCCACAGCCAACATGCCGGCCACCCATGTGCCGCTCATCACCCAGCTGCACACAAACAGGGCGGTGACATAGACCGCCTGGAGCCCGAAGACCGCTCCAACATAGAAATAGATTGGCTCCACAAAATCCTAAAGGCAGAGACGGAAATATAAAGGTTTTATCACAGAGCGAGACACAAATGTATTGAAGCAAGGTCAAAACATATACACTTTATTTAACCTAAATCAGAAACTGACCAACAGGAGAAAAAAAACCCACCTGGCTGTCTGTGACTCTGTATATGAAGCTTGTAATGAGTTCTGGATACAGAGACAAGCGCTCCACTGCGTTGATGGTCTCACCTGAAACAGTCCTGTTATCGAGGGTCAGCTCATAAAACCCTGAAAAACACAGAACAGAGGACAATGACATTTATAGCTCTTTAATTCAAGTTAGTGTCCTTTTTGCTGTTGTATTTAGTTCAATATTTGAATTTTCTTCCTTTAAATTAGGAGCAGAAATGACACATGTACCTCTTTCAAACGACGGTGCCGTCAGCAGGCGCTTGTAGTAGTAATAGTAGAGCCCGCTGCCTCCTTGGAAGGTGATTTCTCGCTCGACCTCCTGAGACACATGCAAGTGAATTTTAGGATTCATATGTTTATGGCAGTGAAGAGGAACTTGAATGGAAGCAGACCTGTGATAAACACCTGTCTAGTGGAAAACCAGAACTTCCTGTCATGATACGCAGAGAGATACGCGGCATAAAGGATGCCGCAGGCAACTGCTGCCAGACATCCGAAGAACACCCTCACCAGGCGCTGCAGAAAACCTGCTGAGGAGCAGAAATATAACAGTGAACATCACATGACACAGCAATACGTGAGACACATTTTGACTGTATTTAAAAGGAAGAATCAGCCCTCAGATGGTTTTACACTGTAATTATCCCGCCACACCATCATTAAGGTCACTGAGGGCAGAAACTCGTTTTTGTTTCTGTATTAACGCTTACATTTACCCTGTTTTTGGCAGGTGACAGGTGCTAATTTCACTCCCTGACACTGACACTCAGTACACAGGACGTGAACTTACATGCAGAAGAAATCCTGGGTCTTTTGACAGGCGACTCAGGTCCGTTTGATTCTTCCCGTTTCTGCTGAGCATCCTCTTCTTCTTTAACTTCACCTTCATCTCCATCTTTCTGCTGCTTGTCTTCTCCATCTCCATCTCCACCGTTGGGCACACTCCCTTCATCCGCCGTGTTCATCACCTCTTTCGTACCTGGTCAGGTGTTACAACAGACCGACAGAGTTTAACAACTACAATTAATTACGAATATTACATTTAGAGAAACTGACCTGTTCTTATATTAAGCATCCAAATTTTTATCTAAGAACAAACAGTATTTTGTTAATTTTTTCTTTATCTTAGCTAAATATCACATATATATTATATTAATAAAATTAAATATGGAAAGAAATCGCTCTCTTATACCTCTTTCCAATAATCAGTTCTTAATACATAGTTGGATAACAAATTGAAGACCACTTTAATAAAAAACTAACCAAAATATTTAATTTATGCAAAATTTGTAGTTTTATTTTTTTTTAAATGGGTAAATCCTTGTGTTCAGAATTTGTATATTGCTTTATTACATTATTATTACTTTTTTTTTACTATTTGAATGCCTGTGACAAGTAAATGTGCATTTAAAAAATCGTAAATTAAAAATATGCAAAATATAATCAAAAACAAATTGTTTTTTAAAAAACACAAAATTCAAAAAATCTAATTAAATCAAGTTAAAAACACACAAAATACAAAATTAAAGAATCAAAATGAAATAAAAATTAAAGTAATATAAAGAAATACAAAATTCTAAATAAAAATAAAAAGTTTGAACATTGTAAAATAAAAACTACAAAATGTAAAAGATTAAGAATCCAAATTTAAAAAAATAATAAATGAAGTTAGAAAAATATACAATATATATATAAAACAATTAAGAATAAGAATACAACATTTAAAAAAATGTATTAAATAAAATTAAAAAATAATGAATTAAAAATCTATAAAAAGGAGAGACGTGTTTCTATGGAAAAGTTCGGTGAAGTTTCCGGTTGGTTCTGCAGGAAGCTAACTGGTTCTCCGTTAGCCCGTGGACTTACGTGCAGTCTGCGGGTCATTTTGGAGCGTGTCCTCTTCTGTATTTGCCTCCAAAGTGTCAGATTTTTGACATCTTAACTCGGTCATGACGAGATGAAATTAATCCCAGAGCCGTTGTCCGGTTGGTTGAGACAGCAGCATGCTAACTAACAGCGGCTAGCTAACACCGGAACCTCAGATCATAACGGTTATAACGGTTAACTGTAACGGTTAAAGCCGAGACACAAACGTATCCGGTTTATACCCAAACTCTTCTTCCCGCTGTCGTTAACCTGCAGGTGCACAGCTGCAGCCCTGAGATGTTAAACTGTGTCGGAGGACTGAAATAAGCAGCACTCATGGCACCGCTGCTGCTGCTGCGGTACAAAAGAAGAAGAAGAAAAAAATAACTTTATTAACAAAATGTACAAACAACATGGCTTATATCTTTTTAACATTCAAAAGGAGCAGGTCTGATTTGCTGAGAAAGTGCCTATAAATAAATTAAAGTCATTATAAATTGGATATCCTTGACCTTTTCAAAGATGTAAAAATAAACATGGTAAACATTGGGAAGTGAACAAGGAACAAGGCTGTTGCCTAGCAATGGAATACCGTTAAAGAGGCCGACAGTCACCTTAACCTGACACCAAATTTACTGCTCCGTTTGTTTTAAACATACTGATTTACACTAATGTGAGATTTTGTTTCATAATGAAGAAAAGAAAACTGACGGGGAAAAAAGTAATGTACTGAAATGTTCTGAATAAAGGTTTTTTTTTTAAGTAAGTAGATGATGACGTCGAGACGCGTCATCAACACTCGCCCTTGTGTTCCTTCTCCAGAAACGAAAGGGAACAAAACAAAACGAAGATCAACTTTTTTCATTTGTTTAAAGCCATGGCTGGATAAACAGGTTATTAAAACGTGTTGAAAGACTCTCTGTCGCACCGAGACACTTAACATTTGGTGACAGCAACAACCAGCAAACTGCGAACTTCGCTAAAAACAAGGAGAAGAAGAAGAAGAAGCTAACAACAACAGCAGCAGCAGCAGCGTCTTGGCGCGTTTTGGATGAAGAGCGTTAATTAAGTTTAACCTGAGCAACAACATGGACTGCAGCACCGCCGACACGCCCCGTACTGTGGGACACGACTCTTCAGGTATTTATTAATTATGTTATTAATTATAGCTGAGCAGACGGGTCATTTATTCATTGTAGCTAACGTTAAAGATGAGTTAGCTTACAACTTCAAAATAAAGCATGGCGGCGCTGCTGCTAATGTCTTTGACAGGGTTTCCACGGGTGCTTAAAATCCTTGAAAATGATGAATTTTAGGCCTGTGCTTGAATATTAATGTTGTGTTTTCAAGGTTTAAAAAGTGCTTGAATTTTGGATAAAGTGCTTGAAATTATATCCGTATTTATTTCAACAAATAGCAAAAGAATATACATTTAATTTAATGCCTTATCCTTCTGATATTACGAAACAAATGTAGTGGTTTACAACGTAAAATCATCTATTTTTTAACTTGATTTTAATAAATAAAATAAAAAAAATAAGTATGTTTGTCTATGTTTTCGTAGAAGTATGTAACTGTAAGGTGCTGGAAAAGCTTGAAATCATTGAAAGTGCTTGAATTTTTATGTTGTTTTCAAGGTTTAAAAAGTGCTTGAACTTTGGATGAAATGCTTGAAATTATATCCGTATTTCTTTCAACAAATAGCTATATATACATATTCATTTCTTATTATTCTGCTATCATGAAACAAATGCAGTTGTTTATAACATAATACCATTTCTTTTAACTGGATTTTAATTTTAAAAAGAAGTATGTTTGTCTATGTATTCGTAGGAATATGTAACTGTAAGGTGCTGAAGAAGCTTGAAAATGGACCTTGAGAGTGCTTGAATTTGACCTTGGAAAATGGTTTTACGAACTTTGCTTTTTAAACAGCTCAGGTGGAGTTTACACGGATCATACACATTCACTTTTTACGTGGATAGTATTGAGGAGAGTTTGTTTGCGCTGCAGCAACATGCACATTAAAAATAAAATATATAATAGCACTGGTACTTCTAGTAATATATTGGTGTAAAGTAGTTTAAGCTACTGTATCTAAGTAAAAATTTATATTTATTTTATTTTCTGAAGTATTTGCATTTTATGTTTCTTTACACTTAACTCTTTTTTGCTCATTCATCTATAATAACTTGGGATTTTGTAGATTTTCATTTTACATTAAAAACCCATTAACAGCTTCTAAAATATGATACATAGATAAGATCAGACGACCTACAGTATCGTAGATTATATAAACATGGTTAAAGTGCAAGAAGTTAAATAATGAATGCTGATTATGTGTTAGTGCATAAGTAGTTCTCTAATAACTATACATTTTACACAACACTCTGAAAAGTGCCATTCCACAAAATGTGTATTTTAACTTGGTTATTTAAAGTGTATATGGCTTAAAATACTCCTGTACTTACTTAAATATAATTTCTACTGTAGGCCTATTGGACAAAAGCCCTAGGGAGACTTTAAATAGTCAAAATCCTATGCCTGAATTGTGGACATGCCCAGTTTTCAGTCTCCCATTATCTTTAAAAGTGTAGTGAAATTTGAACAATATGTCTAAGTCAACTGTTGAGTCTGCTCCAAACTGGAAAACGTTTACAGTAAGGTAAAATCACGATATGCAAACTAGAAAAAGGGTCCGTTTATTGAGACCAAATGTATTGTTGAACGTTTATGATAATTGAACCAGACCAAACATGAGACGTAATTACTGATTTCTATCCCATCTCTGATCAGGGAATGGCAGCTCCTGCTCAGATGATGACGTTCCTCTCTCAACGCTCCCGACGAAGCCAAACAGGGAGGAGAAGCAGTCCTGTGAAAACACAAACAGCTCCAGCGCTAATTCAAAAAAGGACAAAAGCGGTGAGGACAACCCAAAAAAAACAGATGATGTCGAAGATACTGCCATTTGAAAAAACACTTTAAACTTGACACATTTGTTTCCATATCATCTCCTGTTGTAGCTTCGGATGACTCTTCACATGACGAGCCTTCAATAAAAAAGAAAACAATCTCTTCACCAGCTAAGAAACCAGAGGAAATAGACGACACATCGCTCCGATCTAACGGCACAAATAACAAGAAAGCAGGTGTTTACATCACGACATGTTATCGACCATATTTCAGCTGTGTTTTCTGAGTTTTGTCTGTAATGGATGGACTTTAATCTTTTGATATAACTGTTTCAGATGTGAATACAGACGAAAGCTCTGACAATGAGCCTCTCGAAAAAAAATCCAAAAATCCCTCCAGAGCTGCAAAGAAGACTTCCTCAGTCTCTCCCAAAAAATCTGTTGATTCAGAGAAGGAAGGTGAGATCGTTTTCTCTCAGTGGACACAGCATCAACTGAACGTTTGTGTTCTCCGCAGCAGATATTTATTCTTGACTTCCATTTCTCACGCAGAATCTCCGGAAGACGACAACAGCTCAGAAGATAATGAGCCTCTTAGCAAGAAACGTAACTCCAAACGTCAGAGAAAGTCCCCTCGTGCTCCATCTAGAAAAGCCCCAGTTGGGAAATCCAAAAGGAACGCAGCGAAGGGAAAGGGTAGGTGTTACACAGTGGAAATTATAACTCATCTAAAATGCTTTTCTCATAGAACTTATGCCAAAAATTCATCTGTTTTGTTTGTTGTCGTTAAATATGCAGAGTCTTCCAGTGAAAACTCAGATGATGAACCACTGGCTAAATCGCCAAAAGGTAGGCAGCATGTTCATTAGTGTTTCAGGGCCATCGCACACACCACAACCTCCTCCTACCCCCTTAAAAAAAGACCCCCACTACCAGGGTCTTTGTGATATCAAAATGTTGCTCACAAAAGTGCCTCCACAGCTACATTTTCCCGACCTTTATTATGTTGTACGTCAAGTGTATCAGGCTGAAGAAACAGTAATCAACACACACGTCTCTGATTACCATTCTTCACACTGGTCAGGACAGTTAACAGGTTATGTATGATCTGTTTAAATGGTAACCGGCAATGATGCTCCAACAAACCCTTCTCTGAAACCTTCAGTGTCCAAATCAAAGCCATTGCCTCCTCCCCAACAACTGTGTGATTTAGTTGCGGACGATCAGACTTGCCTGAGAAGAAGCAGACACGATGTTCAGTTCCCACTACCTGTACCAGGACAACACATGCACCAGTTTCACTTGCATCCACCTGCATCTTAGAATGTTTCTCAAAATCGGGGGCAAAACAAAAACAGAGCTTTGTCTATAATGGATGGCTTTTAATCTTTCGATGTAACTGTTTCATGTGTGAATACAGACGAAAGCTCTGACAATGAGCCTCCTGCAAAAACATCCAAAAAACCCTCCAGAGCTGCAAAGAAGACTTCCTCAGTCTCTCCCAAAAAATCTGATGATTCAAAGGAGGAAGGTGAGATCATTTTCTCTCAGTGGACACAGCATTAACATAACGTTTGTGTTCTCTGCAGCAGATATTTATTCTTGACTTCCATTTCTCAAGCAGAATCTCTGGAAGACGACAACGGCTCGGATTATGAGCCTCAGAGTAAATTTGGCAAGAAACATAACTCCAAACGTCAGAGAAAGTCGCCTCGTGCTCCATCTAGAAGAGCCCCAGTTGTGAAATCCACAAGGAACGCAGCGAGGGGAAAGGGTAGGTGTTACACAGTGGGAATTATAACTCATCTAAAATGCTTTTTTCATACCACCCATGCGAAATATACATCTGTTTTGTTTGTTGTAGTTAAGTATGCGGAGTCTTCCAGTGATAACTCAGATGATGAACCACTGGCTAAATCGCCAAAAGGTAGGTAGCATGTTCATTAGCGTTTCAAGGCCACCGCACACACCACAAACTCCTCCTACTCCTATTAAAAAAAACACTACGAGGGTCTTCGTGATATCAAAATGTTGCTCACAAAAGTGTGTCCACAGCTACATTTTTCTGACCTTTATTAAATCATACTTCAAAATCAGGAGCTGCAACAGAACAAGTCAGCATTTTTACACATATGAAAGCAGTTTGACAGACAAACAGTGTTTTAACTCAAAAGTTTCCTCAGCAGAGCCATTACAAAAACTACACTGATACGCCACAACCCCCAGGAAACAGCACCATTTCTTTTTTGAATTATGGCACAAGATATTTATCAGTGGCCTCCACTTTAGCCTGCACAGAACAAACTCCACCGGGACCTGTCTTGGACCCTGCCAAGACAGGTCACTGTCGCTTTGGCAAACTCACACTTTGCTAAGTTGGTTGTTTAATTTGCTTCCACCAACCACTGAAACACTACCATCAGATTTTGAACATAAGCTTCCCATGTGTGGCACAAGAAAACAATCTCTGCACCAGCTAAGAAACCAGAGGACAACTTTAATTGTACAAATAACAGGAAAGCAGGTGTTGACATCTGTTTATATCGACCATATTTCAGCTGTGTTTTCTGAGTTTTGTCTGTAATAGATGGACTTTAATCTTTTGATATATGTAACTGTTTCAGATGTGAATACAGACGAAAGCTCTGACAATGAGCCTCCTGCAAAAAAATCCAAAAAACCCTCCAGAGCTGCAAAGAAGACTTCTCCCAAAAAGTCTGTTCGTTCAAAGAAGGAAGGTGAGATCATTTTCTCTCAGTGGACACGGCATCAACAGCACGTTTGTGTTTTCCGCAGCAGATATTTATTCTTTACTCTCACGCAGAATCTCTGGAAGAGGACAACAGCTCGGATGATGAGCCTCTTAGCAAGAAACTTAACTCCAAGCGTCAGAGAAAGTCGCCTCGTGGTCCGTCTAGAAAAGCCCCAGTTGGGAAATCCAAAAGGAATGTAGCGAAGGGAAAGGGTAGGTGTTACACAGTGGAAATTATAACTCATCTCAAATGCTTTTCTCAGAGCACTTGTGCCAAAAATACAAATGTTTTGTTTGTTGTCGTTAAATATGCAGAGTCTTCCAGTGAAAACTCAGATGATGAACCACTGGCTAAATCGCCAAAAGGTAGGCAGCATGTTCATTAGTGTTTCAGGGCCACCGCACACACCACAACCCCCTTCTACCCCCTTAAAAAAAGACCCCCACTAACAGGGTCTTTGTGCTTTTACCGTTACATTTTCCCGAACTTATTATGTCGTACGTCAAGTTATCAGGCTGAAGGAAACAGTAATCAGCGCAGAAGTCTCACACATTACCATTCTTCACACTGCTCAGGGCAGTTAACATGTTCTTTATGATCTGTTTAAATTGTAGCCGGCAATGATGCTCCAACAAACCCAACTGAAACCTTCAGTGTCCAAATCAAAGCCATTGCCTCCTCCTGTGGACGATTAGACTTGCCTAAGAAGCAGACACGATGTTCACCTGTGGCCCTTTGCTGTGTGTCGCCCCCTCTCTCTCCCCTGTTTCCTGTCAATCTTGAGCTGTCCTCAGAAATAAAAGCCTTGAAAAAGGCCAAATAAATAACTTTAAAAAACTACACAAATGCAGCACAACCTCCAGGAACAGCACCATTTCTTTTCTGGATTCTGGCACCGGATATTTATTAATGGCCTCCACTTCAGCCGGCACAGGACAAACTTCCCAATGACGTGCATTCATGCCTTTTTAAAAGACTTGTATTTAAATGTTTAAGCTTTTAACAAGTTATATACAAAAAAATACAATACATATTATAATTTATTAAAAGAACCTGTGTGCAAAATGTGCAAAATCCATAGTAAAGTGCATCCAAAGTCCATGATCTTCTATAAAGTGCTGTGTTTCATAAGTTCAGTTTGCTCCGTTGAAGGAGCTATTTCTCCTCCAGAGTTCAGTGGGCACCGGTCTGCACACAGTGTCGCTGCCCATTACAGTCTGTGTAAAGTCATCACACATCTGGTTTTCCAGATGGACTTTAATCTTTTGATACATGTAACTGTTTCAGATGTGAATACAGACGAAAGCTCTGACGATGAGCCTCCTGCAAAAAAATCCAAAAAACCCTCCAGAGCTGCAAAGAAGACTTCTCCCAAAAAATCTGTTCGTTCAAAGAAGGAAGGTGAGATCATTTTCTCTCAGTGGACACAGCATCAACAGAACGTTTGTGTTCTCAGCAGCAGATATTTATTCTTGACTTCCATTTCTCACGCAGAATCTCTGGAAGACGACAACGGCTCGGATTATGAGCCTCTGGGTAAATTTGGCAAGAAACATAACTCCAAGCGTCAGAGAAAGTCGCCTCGTGCTCCATCTAGAAGAGCCCCGGTTGTGAAATCCACAAGGAACGCAGCGAGGGGAAAGGGTAGGTGTTACACAGTGGAAATTATAACTCATCTAAAATGCTTTTTTTCAGAGCACTTGTGCCAAAAATACATCTGTTTTGTTTGTTGTAGTTAAGTATGCGGAGTCTTCCAGTGACAGCTCAGATGATGAACCACTGGCTAAATCGCTAAAAGGTAGGCAGCATGTTCATTAGACTCACCAGAAATCATTTAATTCAGGTAAAAAAGACGTTAAAAGACGTTTCGTTCTCAGACAGCGGCTCCGATGAGGATGATGACGATGTGCCTTTGGAGAACCTCACAGCCAAGAAGAAGAAACCAGTGAAGGGAAACACAAGAGCATCAAGAAAGAGGCGAGGTACTGTAGCAGTCATCACGACATGAACATGATTCTAGTTTTTTAAGAAAATGTTTTTATATCCTTGCCGCTGTGACTAGTGACGTTTCCATTATAGTCCAATACTCTGTATTAGGCGCGTCTACCTCGCCAAACGCCCCTAATTGAATGTAAGCCGCCCCTAATTGAATGTAAGCCGCCCCTAGTTGCCGTTTGACCGGAGCTCTTTTCTTCCATGAAAAAAGCCTGGTTGCTGATTGGATATACTCGAAGCGGGATGTGACGTATTTACACAACGCCACGACAACATGCGCCATTTTTACAAGCCACCGAAGTAGAGAGTAGACGTTTAACCAGTGGGGAGGTGCTATTTGTTTTTTTACTACCGGAGCGCAGAACATGATCTGTGCACACGCATCTGTACTTGTTAAAATGAGCGTCCTCTGCACCGGTGACCGCCCGTCTGTCACTAACACACACTTTTTGACAACTACCGTAAATTTCAAGGTGAAGTGTTTTCTTTCATGTCACTCGCTGCATGAGTTGACCTCGTGAATCAAGGGAGCCACCTTAAAATGTCAAAATGTCGTCTTTTTTTAACTACATACCATTTAATAATGGTCGGATCTTGAAGTGCTCATAAACTTGTCTGAATGTCAACCAGATTACTCAAACTGCATCTGTTCTGCGTTTCTCACTTGGAGAAAGAAGTTCTGCAGCGCCGCTCCGGTGTGTCAGCGATTACCCGACGATCGACACCCGTTCAGTTTGATACGTCACCTCCGAGAGTCTTGTGAATCCCTCTGGGGTGCTTTTTTTGTAACGGAGAACTGTGAGACTTTTGAGAGAGCCACATTTTACCTCAATGGAAACGCGCCGACTGTTGTTTGGCAGGAGTCTGATGAAAGCTCAGAAGATGAACCCTTGATTGATCCTGTGGAAAAGAATTGCACCGGCAAACGAACAAAAAACAAACCAAAGGGTTCACCTGCACAGAAGAGGCAATAAAGAACTTGCGTCAGATAAAGTCTGAGCCAGTCTGAGCGAGTAGAGGTGACAGATATGAAAATGCACATCATAACACCAGCAGAAGAACAGATAATGTCGTTCCTCAGAAGAAGAAAGAAACGTTGTATTGTAAAGAGGGTTTTTTTATCATTCAGTCTGAGCTATTTCCTGTTCATCTGCCATGCGTTTATGTATCAATTATATTGTTTTCAGAATCAAGCAACAGTTCAGATGATGAACCTTTATGTGCGGCGAATCACCCAGAAGTGACCAAAACCCTGAGCATCGTACTGGAGAGGTGTGACGATGAAGAGGCCGGTGAAGAAGCTGGTGAAGAAGCTGGAGCAGCAGGAGGCCTGAACAAAAGCAGCACAGGTACAGATTACATAACAAAGTCATTATTGATGCTGTGAAAGTGAACTACACGTGTCCTCAAAACAATATTAAAACGTCCGTCGTATGTTTCTATATCGGTTTCTATCGTTCGCTCACATTTTACGCTATGATCCTTGCGCGTTATGTTCATTTTGCACTCAAGTTCTTTCAGTGGCAGGAGGAAACTACATTTTCAACAGCAGCACTACAATTTCACTACTTCGTTCTTACCTTTCACAATAAAAGCCCTGAACATATAACTTTAATGTTACACTGCATCACTTGCTTTTAGAAAGCGTTTCACTGAGAGGCAACTCAACAGAACTAGCTTACAGAGGCTATCATCATGTAGCAGTTTCCACTTTAATAAAATCAGAAAAGACTAATAACTAACAATTATCTTTATCAAAGCCAAAATATTCAGTTTAATATAATTCTAGAGATGAGAAAAGCAGGTTATTTCTACATTTTCTACCATTTTTACATCAAAAATCACTTTCATGATTAATCAATTATCAAAATAGATCTTTCATGTGTCATGTATTTAATTCACACAGGAGTATACAAAATAGACTTTACTAAGTGTTTTTTTCATCGAGACTATTCATTGAATTACCAGAAAGAAAACATGTTATATTGTATTATAAATTATAATCGAATCCTGATATAGGGAAAGAAGATTTTACACCATCCAGCGCTGTAACTGAAAATGAAGAGTAACATTATTCTTACACTCCAACACAGAAACAGAGATTGCTGAAAAGACATCGAGGGAGGAGTCAAAGAACTCTGAGGAATCACCAGAAGAAGAATAAGAAGATGGAAAAAAAACGTTGAAGAAATTGCGTTTTATTGCACCTCCTGGATCGTGAAGTTCAAACCATCGAGTGGCTATGAGTTGGAAGGACTTCCTAGAGATCACAGTTGGTGTCCACTTGACGCTCAACAATGTGTTTTTTTATACATGTTTATACATGTTTACCTGAGGTGTTGATATTTTTACTCTCATTTTTGAGTTTGGGCCCAGATTTTGTAGGTTCCTGAAATATTTTTTGCAGTAATTGATGTTGTTTCACTATTCGGTTCCTCTGGTATTAATCCTTTAAGAGAGCCGAATACGTCATTGATGTACGTGACATTCCTGCCTTCATATTAACTGTACACCCGGCATGCAGCAGTGGAAGATGTTGAATTAAACTGGGGTCACTATTAATTTCATACCAGATAATTCTCTCTTTTTGTGCTGACAATTCTTTTATTTTATTTTCTTTGTCTGTCATTTTCACTCCTGTGAGATTGTATGTGAAGTAGAGCCAGACCAGCATTGGCCTTTTTTACACAACATATAATACAGAAAAAGATGCTTGCAAGATTTAGAAATGGTGTCGTAGAGCTCTTTCTTTTATTTTTGACTTATTTGCTGAACAATTGCCTCATCCTTAACATGATGTTTATTCACTTATTCTATTTTAATTTCCCGTTTCTCACTCTCCACGTATGCTATTGTTTGATTGTGTAAAATGTATATTAATGTTAAATGTTTGAAAAGTACCTTTTGGAAAAGTCATATCTGTGTGAAAAATCAGGGCACAAGCCATTATTTTTATTCCAGCTCAGAAATCCGGCTGGTGTGACTTTTATTTTGAAAAACTGCCCCGTATCCGCTCATGACGTCGATCATCCGTTGCCACGGTAACCGTTTGTTTGTTACATTTGAGGGCAGAAGACGCCGAAACATTAACTTAACGTTAGCTTAGATACGTGTGTTTTTCAACAAGGTAGGGTCCATTTCTAATTCGTTAGGGGGTTTTGTTGTTGTTGTAATGTGAGTTTTGGGGTATTTGTATAACTTTAGTGAGAAATAACACTTTATAATGTCTGTGTTTAAACCGAGAAAACAAACAGTGTTGGCCACTGTCGCTCCGGGCGAACTGTTAACTCGCTAAAGAGTCTCTTTGATGGTTAAAATTCAACTTTTTGTAAAGATTTTAGGAACAACATAGCTAACTTAGCAAATATAACAAGTTACAAGGTTGATTTAAGTGGTATTATACAACACAGGGTTGCACAGTTAAATGAAAACAAATATTTCCAAATGAAATCAGAATTAATAAATAAAACAATGTGTAATTCGACTACTTGTATACAAAACACCCATAGCCAAACGTGGTGGTGTTGAGGTTTTACTGTTGTCGGAATTGTGTTTTTATTCGTTTTCATGTAAAAACTGTCGTGCGATGTTTCTACCATTCTGTTTTTATTGTGTTTAGTTTGTTTTCTTATGAAGCATAAAGTGAATAAGGTTACAGCTGTATTTCCTTTTGCAACCCTGTGTTGTACAATGTCAATAAATGAAACTTGAACCTAGAGAGATTTTGATTTGTTGATCCATCTCAATTCAAATAGAGTAAAAATCTAAATTAAATTAACATGTCTTTTTGTCATTCAGTTATCTGTTATGTAGCTGTAGCTGCAACATTTTGTCGATTAACCTATTTTGTTGACTATTAACTTAATCCCAAACTATGTTTCTAATCATTAAATTGTCTCAAGTCTCTTTTTTTTAAAGAGAAAAATCCAGATTCTTTGATTTCAAGTTCTCAAATGTTAATATTTTCTGGTTTCTATGAGCGTAAAGTGAATATCTTTGATTTGAGGACAAAACAAAACATTCTTAGGGAAACACTGATGACATCTTTTACCATTTTCTGACATTTTAACTGTTAACTAAATGAGAAAATGATAAACCGATAATGAAAATAATCATTAGTTGCAGCCCTAGCTGTAATGGAGCTGTAATAAAAATTCTGTACTTTTGTTATTATATCAATCCACTATTCAGTATCTGAAGATTACAAGGCCTTTCAGATGCTTTATTGCAGTGTTTTCAATGATTTTATAGTCAACAATACATTTGCACATGTTGTGTTTAAGTGTTTGTCTTTCTTTCAGACATTTCTAACATGAATGATCTGTGAGTCCAGTTAAACCTGCACACACAGGGATTTTCCTGTGGTTTTAAAGTGTCGTAGGCTCTCTCTCTCAGAGGAGCAGCCACATTTTTTCCCATTTCTTCATTTAGTTTTTTATCTACCACCAGTGGGGAGTAATGTCGATCCCGGAGCGCAGTCCCCAGGAGGGTGTTGGAGCCAATCTTGTGAATTTTGAGGTGATGCGAAACCACTCAGAGCTCTTCAGAGCAGAATGCATGAGGCTTATGCTGGAAACTGACAAAGCATGTAAGCGCATGCAAAATGATGATAACAAGAAACTAGGTAAGTCAAAACAAATCAGCTAAGAACTCTGTAGATTCAAAGACCACAGAGTTGGACTGCAGTGTTTTTCTTCTGCCGTGTAGATCAGCGCGTCAGAGACATCCAGTTTCTAAAGAAGGAACTGGAGCTGAAGTTGGAGGAGATTATTCTGGAGATTGACGTCCTCCTAGCGTTGCAGAGCAGAGTGGGGAAAGCCCTGGAGGCCTGCAGAGAGCCTCTGAGAGTCACTGTGGTCTGTCTGGAGGAAAGGTTAGACTGGAAAATGATGGAGAAGCGAGAACAATCAGTCAAATGCAGAATATTTTGCTACTTTACATCTGAAACTACTCACAAATAACCCGTCTTTTAGACTTTTCAGTTACACAAAAAGACCAAACTTTTCCACACCACTTTCTCCTATTATGATTCTTACATATAAAACAATTCAACAAAACAACTTGTAGTTGCAGTGAGGGTATTTTTTTTGTTTTGCTGGCTGCAGAATGAAGCGTCTCCCTTCTGAGAGGCTTCACGACGAGGTGGACAGAGAGCTGCTGAAGGAGAGGGAGGTTATTGAGGGAGTGGCTTCCCTTCTGCAGGGAGTAGTGGAGCAGATCACTGAGCAGATCCGGTAAGAAAGACGGGCTGATCTATACAATGGATCTCAAAAGTATGCATAACATTTATTGTCTTGAAACCTGGAAATCACATCACTAGATACAGTTGCCAGTAAAAAGCCAGACAAAATGTGTTTTGTGTTTCAGGTTGGACCGATCCTCCAAGTACAAGCTAGAGCAGGATCTGAAGGAGAAGTTCCAGGCTCAGTGCATCGACAACTCCTGTGCCTTAATGACGACCCATTCCCTCAACAACCTGAAGAACATCTCCAACGCTGCTCTGCCGAGGTGAACTACCAATAACAAAACGTCGGTGAAAAGGCAGAAAAGACGTTTCGTTCCAGATTTTTAAATGTCTCCCTCCCTCTCTCTCAGCTTGACGGTGACTCCAAAGCAGTGGGAGAACATCTCGGAGCTCAACATAGCCGAGGCGGAGAGGCAGAAGACCAACTCTCTGTCCCTCCGGGCCCTGGTGGAGTCTGTCCTGGAGCAGACGGCTGC
The DNA here is from genome assembly GCF_963691815.1 of Echiichthys vipera. Classification (NCBI taxonomy): domain Eukaryota; kingdom Metazoa; phylum Chordata; class Actinopteri; order Perciformes; family Trachinidae; genus Echiichthys; species Echiichthys vipera. The sequence continues at coordinate 24,788,579 of NC_139838.1, forward strand.
TGACTTGCAGAAGCAGGTCCAGGCCACAGCGACGGCCCTTCAGCTGAACGTCCAGGAGATCAAGACGGCCAAGAGCCAGATGGAGGATCAGCTGAACAAGGTAAGGCAGACGAGTGCATGGTGCTCAATTGGCAGACAGGCAGCGGGAGGCAGCTGTTAAAATAAAAGAGAGAGAGAGAAGATTTGGTTTGATTAATCTTGTAAGTATTGAGTTTTTATTGACATCTGGATAATAGTTGGCCAGTGATGATCCTCTCATTAAGGTGAGGTTGATTATTTGAACAGCAGCCTGGATTGTAAACGCTCTTTCAAGCCTCTCTTTGTTATTGTTTTCTGCGAGCTTCTATTAAACCTGTTAGGTCTCATTATAAAAATTCTCAGTGTTGTAACAATAACTGACTATGATCCATGTCTCAAACTATGCCTCTGTCTCCTCTAGATCCTGTCTGAGTTTTCCAGCCAGAAGAGGATCAGGGAGGATTTGCAAGTGGCCATCGCAGAGAGTGCACATGTTCTGAGTTTGGCCCAGGCCCGGCTGGCTCTGCGGCGCCAGAGGCCGGGTAAAGAGCAATGCCACGATCCAGCACAGTCGCAGCTCCTCGCCGAGGTCCAGCAGCTCACCGCTCACATCAACAAGTAAGGGAAATACACACAGTGGAATATAATTTGTTCCAGTGTGGACAGTTATTACATCTGCTAGTTTACCATAGAAATAGAGTGAGAGTAGAACAGACACAAAGCATGGCAATTTATTGTACTCCGTAAGAATTGAGATACGTTGTTTCTAGCGGCCTCTTTGACGGTAAAATGTAACTGCAGCGAGCATGTTCTTTCAGAGCCTCCATCTTGTCACGTTCATGGTCACTATGTGTGTTGACTATTTTTTATTTTTTTGCACTTTTGTAAACTTTATTGAAACACATTCACCTCTCTACTTCCAGTCTGTTCTCTATATGTTCCCCTCTTAAATCCACACACACACACACACACACACACACACACTCCTATTACACTTCTACCCTTACTACAAGCCTGACTGAGAAGTTAAGGTTCACGATTTCCGTTTACAAGTGAACACAGCCTAACTGTTGGTGACAAGCTCCACCGACAGACCAACCACTGTTAGCGTCACTAACATGGCGGCGTATTTACAGCTAGAGATGAAACGTCTCCACAGACACACAGATTAGAAAACTTGGCGAAAAAGGCAACGGGTGTTTTCATTAGTGGGTCATATGATCAACACCACTGTTTTAACTCACTCTTTGATAGAAAGGAACTCAAAAGACAATTAAATAGATTGACTTTAACATGTCAAAAAAGTGTAATGTGTGTGAGAAAGCATGAACAGCACAATGGTTTTAAACAGGACTTGTATTAGAAAAGGAAAACTGAATTACTTTGAAATGCACATAAAGAACCGACCATGTTGTTAATGTCTGGTTTAGCTGAATTTAGAAGTATTGACTGATTTAACAAAACAATTGTTGTTTCTGTTTTCCACCACTGTTCTTCCCATACTGTGTGAGGATAAAATCATTGAGGACGGTCCTTATGTGGCATCTCTTTGTCTCTGTCGCCCAGACTGCGTGAGGCGGCGGCTCAGTCAGACGAGGAGCAGAGAGCTCTGATTCGCTGCCAGCTGGAGCTGCAGGAAAACATCGAGACGAAGGCCAGCTCCCTTTACATCGACGAGGTCATCTGCGCCCAGCACAGGGAGCCCATTGTTATACATAACTTCTGATGCAACGGGAAGAGTCTACACTACATAGAGACTTCTATTTCTATATATAAAGTTCCCTTCAAATGATGTGTGAATCTATTTCACTTGTATATGATAGGAACAGGGTTTTAAACACTGTTTTCATCAGTTAATGACACTGAAAAAATAATGGGAAGACTGGTTTCACTTCTACGAGTTTGTCGACTGAACCCCTCGTGAAAATTTAGCATTTGACCAAATATACAAAACAAATGAATACATTTTTAAAAAAAAGGAGCTGTATCAAATATCTCCATATTTCACTCTGTGGTTTGTAATTTGGCAGAAGCTGCAACAGAGGATTTTATTCTGAGACACTTTTTCTTCCTGCGAGCTCAAAGTCAGACACACAGAGTAAAACTAAAAAGATTAACCATCCAAAACATCGCTGATTAGTTTTCCTCTTGTTTCAGTTCGTTTCATTGTCTTTAGTCAGAACAGAACTCTGTAATGCAGCAGAGTCAGCCCATTAAAGCTGAGTTTACAGAATACAGAGACAAACCTTTAGATATAACACAGATTTAAAGAGTCAGATATTGAAGAGAAAGCAGTCAGTGTGGCAGTTGATAGCTCGGTTTATTACACACAAACAAGATAAATACTCGAGCACTGTAACGCTGGACAGACAGGACACGATCATCTCGACGTTCTGATCCAGACATAAGAAGACCTACACGCAGTCAACATTAAAGTGACCTTACCCCAAAGCTCATCCTTCAGGAACTGATAATCAATGTTTTTTTCCTCATTTGATTGGTTGTTTTATATATATATTTATTTTTTCAGCATTGTCCGTTCATGATCGTTGTTTTCTATGAGGTGTCTTGATCACATCCCTGAGACAGCAAGGGGACATCCTCTCGTCGTGTTCACCGTTCGCTTCTTTTCTGACCGTTTTGTTAAATCAAATATACGTTTTAAATCAAAAGTGCTACCACAGAAGTATTCCTACTATAAACCCAACCTCCCATTTCCCCTCTACATTTGTACCAACACATATATCACATAACGCAAATTCATTACAGCTGAATAAAACATTGGTAAGTAACTCAAAGAAAATAGTTTTAAATATCAATACAATGTAATCTCAATAAACTTGATCCTTGGAGATTCAATCTTTCATGATTCAAAAACGGAGTTTACCAATGTTTCATGCAACGGCAATCTCTCAAAATTAAAAGTTACGACCATTTCCATCACAGAAGTGCTACAAACGACACTCAATAAACTTCACATCATCCTGCTTTCCCGCTCCGCGGACTCACGCGGAGCTGGAAAGCAGATTATCCATTATTCATGCCTTGCTATTAATTTTGCATCTTGTCACAAACAAACGTTTTACCAGCTGGAGTTGTTTTGATATAAATAACAAAAAGCACTTTCTCTTGTGTTAAATATGTAGAGCCAGGCCCTTTGAAAGCTCCACTTGACCCCGCTGCTGGAAAGTGGCATCTTTGCTGATAAGACAAATCACAGTACGGTAAAATATCATCACGAGTGGAGCGATTCAGGTAAACGCAGTTATTTTAACGGTGTGTTGCTCGGTGCAACCCGTGTGTCCGTGCTGGTGTTTGTGAGCGCTCAGGGACCTGCAGAGTTTACATGGCAGCCATCTTGCTGGCCTCTCGGACTCCACTCAGGTAGGCTCCCGTCACAGTCTGAGGGAAATGTCTGTTGGTTGCCTGGTAAGCAAAACAAAACAAAACGAGTCAAATAAAAAGTTAGCCTGATACATGACATCACAAAAGAGATTCACTTCAAGTCATTTTTATTTAACAGGGTGGAAACCGGGGGACAGAGAGGCAAACCTAAGCAGCCGTGGGACGAACTCTTACATTTGAATCCTTTACAAAGGCCTTTAATCTCAAAATGTGCAGTTCTATTCAGTCATATGATGAACTTTTGACCTTCAACACGAGAGAGACCTGTGAACGTGAACTCTGATTGGTTTTTGATAAATATTGGTGGGAATCCGCACTGCAGGTCATTTACAAAACCTCTATTTGTGCATGTTTGACCTTGATACAGTTTAAAGTTGTATTATGACGTCACTATTCGAAGACATGGTTGGTGCAGACTTTCCCAAATACAGTAGATAGATGTCTGTGACAGATGTGGAGGCTCACCATGCAATCTTACCCATAAGTCTAAGGTATTCTCAAGGACTATTCACACTTCACACATTGGCATTGTGTGTCTTCTGTCAGACTATACGCAGTATTCCACTAAAGGATTGGAAGTTATAGCTTTGACCTCCCTAATTTCTAAGCGCCACTCCGTCTCAACTGGAAATCCACAACAGCTCCTTCAGACACACGACGGATTAAAGAGGCTATGTCCTTTTTAAAAGTAGAGGAAATTAGATCCTCAAGAAGGATTAACCTGGACAAAATCAACAATACATGACAACTGTTCATGATTTATTTTTTACGACAATGTAATCCCCCCCCCCACACACACACACACACACACACTCCCACTCCCCTTTGCTTTTCTCTTTTACTATTATTTATTTATCTTATCTATAATGTTTATGTGGCCAGTTTAATCATTTTATACAGACTACGTCTAAATGCTTTTTTCCATTGTATTCCTATTGGTTGTATTTTTTGTACCAGTGTGTCCTGATATATATATATATATATTCAAGTGCCTTTGTTGTTCTTGTGTACACACCAATAAAAAAAGAATATGAAACCAGAGAGAGGGTTGGTTAAGTAAAAGCTGCAGCGTTACCTCTCCAGCAAAGAACACTTTTCCCTGCACGTCCTCGGCGAGGATGTCGTAGGCCTCGCCACTTCCCCCCGTCTTCACGAAGCTGTAGGACATCTGGGTCCACATGTCTTTGCTCCAACGTGTGACAAAGAAATGCAGCGGCTCTGGGACCTCCTAACAAGGACGACAGCCGTTCAAAACCATAACAGTTATGAGAAACACACACAAAATACAATACAGGAAGAAAGTTTATAAAGAGGTAATATAAGGTGTGAATAGAGAAAGACTTGTTAGTCTTATGGTGCGTTCCAGTTGTACTCGGAAAACGGGATTTCCACACAAACCCCGAGTTGACATTTAAAGATGGCCGCCCCGGTTGTAAACAGTAAAGAAGCTCCTGTAATAATCCTTTTATAAACACTTTTTACTAATGGTTGTCACATAAGTCAGCCGTATACACAGTATTGTTAGATGTATATATATGGAAATGCTGTCTTAGTGTAATTTAAATTTTTTATGTGTAAATGTAAACTACTGCGCTTTTGTGTTTCCTCTTCATCCACCGTGTTTGCAGGTTGCAGAAGGGCCGCGTATTTGTCCCAAAGTTGTTTATATTCAGACAAGGCAAGCGCAAGAATGCCTTTCCTAGATGTGGCCATCTTGTTTCCTCTTCCGTTTTTGGCCGCTGGCTCCTTTTTTTTACTTTTTAACTCAGGTGTGACGTCATTCCCAGCTCCGACTTCCGAGGTAAATTGAACGCACCACTACTGTTCACTATTCATCAGTAACAATAAACAACACTCCACGTCAGCAGAATGTGACAGGGCTACACATTAAAGGTGAACGCGTTACCTGCTCTTTGAAAAGTTCCCGCAGGACCTTCATGCACTCGTCCACCACCTGCTTGTCCTCCATGTCCCGGACAGCAGGAACAGCCTCACCGGTGATTACAGACATGAGGACAGCCTGTTTCCCCTACACACACACACACACACACAAACACACAAAGACTGCATTATACACACTGTAACCATGACGATAAGGTCAAAATGTAGAATCGAGAAATGTTCCTTCCTTCTTCCATATGAAAATATCAGGATATTTCCCCTGATAGGAATACGTATCTTCAGTTTCACTCCTTGTGGATAAAAATGTGTTTGAATACGTGTTCACTAATGCTCCCCAGGTGCCTCTACTTGTGCTGTTGCCTTCATACTTTAGTAGAAGTAGTGAAGACAAACCTGTGGCTCCATGTCGTAGAAGACACTGAACATGCCTCTCTTGTCAGGACTTGGTGGGATGTGACCAAAGTAGTCTGCTCCTTGGATTTTTTTGTCCCAGAATCTGTACGGGAACTGAAGAGCGATCTGGAAGACATTTTAAAATAATATTTTGTTCAGCCATCTTGAACCTCTTGTCCCTATCGGGGTTGCGGGGGGCTGGAGCCGATCCCAGCTGACATCGGGCGTGGGGCGGGGTACACCCCGGACAGAACGCCAGTCTATCGCAGGACACATAGAGACGAACAGAGACAGACGACCATTCACACCTACGGGCAATTTTAGAGTCATCAATGAACCGAACACCTGCACGTCTTTGGACTGTGGGAGGAAACCGGAGAACCCGGAGAAAACCCACGCAGACACGGGGAGAACATGCAAACTCCACACAGAAGAGGCCCAAGCTGGGATTCGAACCAGGAACCCTCTTTCTGTGAGGCAACAGTGCTAGCAGCATTAATAATATTCCCCGCAATTCCTCGACCCCTGGATAAGCAGTATTTTAGCACCTTAAAGGAGACAACTTTCTAATCACAACCACTGTTATTGCCTTAAAGTTAAATGTTCTGGATACGTTTTCCTGCTGTACTTAACTACAACCATGAAAACACAGAAAACCGTTTGTACCTTTTCTATGATGCCTGCTCCCAGACTGTGGATTGCTTTCAGTTTCCTTTCAGGAAGCGGAGGGTTGAACTGAATCATGTTCTTCTGAAGTAAAGTCAGTGGGACTGTGACAAGAACCTAACCAGAGTAACATTAAACCACCATTAGTTTCATTATTTCAAACTTATAAGAAAAAGAAATTAACAGTACACATATAGCAAACTCAATAAATAAACCACTTAATTAATATAACATGTCCAAAATGGAGTAGGAAGAAGGTTTAAACCATTTAAACAACTATGATCAGCATTGAACGCATCCACGTTAAAGATAAAGTGTGATAATAAAGATAATATAATGCATTTTTATAGCATTTATCAACATGTTTTTACCTTCTGTGCTTTCCACTGGGACCCGTTGGAGGAGGTCACTTTGACAACATCACCTGAGTAATCGATGGCCTGAACCTGCGATTGAAAAAGAAAAGGTGCACACCTGATTTAGATTTTTAACATTGTGATTTATCGATGTAGTTTTCAGCGTAAAGGTAAAAAGCAGCAGCTGAAATGTAAAGATGGAGTTACAAACCGGGCACTTGGTGCGGATGTCGAGGCCCTCGGCCAGTTTGTGGAGTAAAGCGGAGTAGCCCTTTGTGAGTAAAGTGTGGTCTCCTGAGAACTGGGCAAAAAACTCATTGTGGTCCCAAGATCTTGCAGAAACCTACGAACGACAACAAAAACACTTCATACATTTTCATCACAATCACCAAGGATTCAATGACTTCACAGTTCAAACACATGCAACGTCAATCAGTCTGTCTACTTTTTGTATCGTTGTTGTTGTGTCTGTCTCTGTCTTTGTGTCTGTCTTTGTCTCTCTGTCCATCTGTCCGTCTTTTCTCTCTCTCTCTCTCCTTTTCTTCCTCCCCAACCGGTGCAGACAGATGTGCGTCCTCCACAGAGCTGGGTCTGTCTGACGTTCCTGTCTGTTATAGTGACGGTTTTCAACGCCACCGTACTCTACGGGGGAATTGTTGGGTCTGTGTAAATCATAATAAGTCATAGAGTGTGGTCTTTACCTACTCTGTAAAGTGTCCTGAGATAACTTCGGTTATGATTTGGCACTATAAATAAAATTGAATTGTTTTTTACCGATGCTTCTTGTTACCGCACTTTAAAAAAGGACTAAATGTGTCAAAGTGATTTTCCCCTTGTGGACAGTAAAGAGTCTAACCTAACCCTAGCCCCTTTGCTGCTGTAACAACATCACCACTGTTGGACTAATAAAGTTCTACTGTGGTGAATCATTTCTACGTGCACAGGCAGAAATGTTGGTGTATGGTGAATTCGTAACAATAAACCAGCCTTAAGTGATTACGTAAGTGTTTGTGTTCTCCACACCTGCTCCAGCGTGCTTCCACAGGCGTACTCCAGGTTGCTGAGATGAAACTGAAGCACTTTCTCCTCCAGCTCACTGAACTGGATCCCAGACTCCTGGAGAAAGTTCTTCTTCACCTCCTGGACTTTTTCTGCGGAAATAAAATGCATACAATTATAGATCACTTTGTCATATTTTTCCACTGAAATTCATTTTTTCTCATCAAAAGAGCCAAATGTGAAGACAAAACATCCAAGCAGCTGGTTCCTGAGTCTCAGTTTTTAGATTAAAACAATCGTGTCGTATTCGGGGACAACGCTTCAGCACCTCTCAGCGGGGTGTCCTGGTTCTGCGACTTGTCCTTCCTCCATTCTGACACCACGTCCAGGATGGCGTTGAAGTGGAAGTCCATGCGCTTGTCGATGGCGGGGTCAGTAACTTGCCCGCCCTCCTGAAAGAGGTCACACCGCTCTCCCAGCTTGTGCATCTTGATGCCCATCTGCAACAGTAGAGTCAAATTAGACGAAGCACAAATCTCACAGTCACATATGAAGATGCATGTTTCCATTTAGCAGACGAAACAAAGAACAAGAGCTCTTTCTTTGCAGACCTTTGAGCTCTTAAATAAAATCCTACCTGTTCACACATCAGAGCGATGGGGTTGTTTACACAGCCGTTGACGATTTGCGCTCCTCGGCCTACAGTCACTCCCAGAGAAGTATCATCCCACACACGACCTCCAATTCTCTCCCTCGCCTCCAGCACCACCACCTGCAAACCCATGACAATGACGAGTGTAAAGGGACAGCGAGTTGACGAACAAACAGGGTCAAACAGGAGGTCAGAGAATATGAGAGGCAAGAACAACAGTTACCTGAGTGCCAAAGTTTTGCAGCTGCCGTGCAGCAGCCAGACCTGAAGCCCCGGCACCGATGATGAGAACATTCCTCTGCGAAAGTGATAGAATATGAGGACGTGCTGATGTAAAACTTCCATGAATTGTGTGCTGTTGTGTCATGGTCAGGTAACGATGAGGGCACTCACAGAGCCGTGTCTTTCAGGGAGCAGAGGGCGTTTCACTGCCAGCACACCGGTGTTGATGAGGCCCTTCCTGGTCATGAAGTGGAGCACTCGGTCCATCTCCTGCACGCAGCGCACACGCACCAACCCCCGGACAATGATTTGCTGGGCACATTTCTGGGAAGTCAGCACCTCCTTTACAAAAAAACAGGAACATTTGTAAATAGTTTGCTGTGTTTTAGAGCCGTATGTTATGTTCTAAATCCAAAAGCAATGGTTGTTAAGATTGATTTAAATGAGCTGGCAGAGTAATATTTACGCCACTTCAGGGCTTCAGTCAGGAAGGACACCAGTAAGAGTTGACCGGCTTTACTTATTCAATCGGACTGTATTACACTGAACACAAATTGTAGTGTACAATGGTGGAAGTTTATCGTCAATGACTTCCAACATCACCGTAGAATGAACTGAACTGGTGGTGCGGACATTTGCGCTGGTTATGTAAGCTAGGCTGGTTACGTATGCTACGCTGGTTACGTATGCTACGCTGGTTACGTATGCTATGCTGGTTACGTAAGCTACGTACTTCGCTAAGCAAATACCTGGCGTAACACAGACACTAACACTAAATAAACAGGTGGTAGAGAATTCACAACACAGGTGAAAACATGAAAAACATGCAATTCGTAAGTTACTGCTGTCTGCACTGTACCCTGCAATTCTTGTGCCAGGAGGCAAGAATGAGGTTGCGTAACGCCAAATACATGGTGGGATCTCTGGAGAATTCTGGAAACTCGTAAAGCTCATCCAGCTCCATCATATCCGGCCGTACACACAGAGCCTTTCCGCACTCGTTCGGCTGGTAGAAGGGCTGGAAGTATGGACACAGGCCTGGAACTGAGGGAAACCATCATGATCACCACACCACAGTATGTGCTTTTAGACAGAGCATAAACAACGGCGGTTAATAAATGTTATTCCTCACGCAAAACACACAGGGAGACTCACTTTGAGGCTGCACGGCTCTGCAGTGATCGGCCCTCAGCTCGGACAGAGACATGTTACTGGGAGAGCCCGACGGACTCATACCCACACAGTCGGGGTAGTAGGCAGCGAGGAACGGGCTGGCCGGGCTTTCTTTGAACAACGGCGGCAAAATCAACATCGAATGCCACCAGCTGTCGGTCACCTCAGCCACTCTCTGTGAGAATGAAACGACATGAGATTAAAGAGGACGACAGTCACCGCTTTATTGGCACAGATGGATGCATCACTGCTATGGGTCCAAAAGAGATCTTACAACACACATCGGCATCTTACCAAGTCCTCTGGCTGGGAGCACTGGTCCGGTCCCTCACTCTGCAGGCAAAGACACGCGCTTATCATCACAAAAAAAAGAGAAACGTCACTTGTGAGTGGCTGTTTGACTCCTTTTCTATTTCCTGTTTACCTTGATGTTGTTGACCTTCATCCCACAGCGGTACATTGCTGCCATGGACGCAGTGAGTTGGATCTCCTTGGTTAGCTGACGCCACTTCCTGCAGTCCGGTTTAGAGCACTGAACCTGAGGGGAACATATCATAATGAACGTGACTGTTTAACTTAGAATAGTATAAAGTAACTATTCTACCGTATGACTTCATCTCACCCAGAACGGTAGCTGTTGATCTGCCATGAAAGCTTTGAGACTGGGCTCACTTTTCCCATTACTGGTCCAAACCTTCTTCCACGAAGCAAAGGTCTCGTAGCCATCTTTGTGACTGCAAATTTTTAAAAAATCAATAGTTGAAACACTTTTATATGTCATCTCATCTCATCCTCAGCCTCTTATCCGGGGTCGGGTCTCGGGGGCAGCAGCTTTAGCAGGGGACCCCAAACTTCCCTTTCCCGGGCCACATTAACCAGCTCTAACTGGGGGATCCCGAGGCGCTCCCAGGCCAGTGTGGAGATATAATGGGAAAAAAACAGTGGAACACGCTCCGTCAACATTACCTTCTGTAGTAGTGGTCGAAACATTCGTTGCAAAAATGCTCCCCACAGGACAGGTGGTACCAGCGAGACGTGTATCCATTCTTGGCACACCTGAGAAAAGACAGAAGAATTCAAAACAAGCCGCATCTAAAAAAAAAAAGTCAGATTTCTGTTTTACCGAGAAACTCGCTACCTTTCAGATGCACTTGCAAAACAAACTGGGTATGTGGCAGAGCATCCGGCCTTCTCACACTTTCTGTACTTCTTCTCAGACTGGTCGTCTTCCTCCTCGGTGTCTGTGGCTTTTCTTTTGCTCTAGAAGAGAGTTGATTTGTGCGGATTACTTTAAACCACAGATGCAGAGATCCACACACTTTAAAGGTGGGGAAAGAAAGGGACCGCTTGGGTTTAGGAATTGGTATCATGAGAGAAAAGGCTGGTTCGGCGCATCCTGACTTCAAACACAACACCGTAGATCCAACATGACAGAAGAGGAGAGGGAAAGAAGCAAAACAAACTTGAGGCGTAACAGGAAATACAGGAGCGGGTCAGGTCTGTTTCTTTTAAAGTCGGAGAACGTTTTCAGCTATACAGCGTTTGATATCGTGGAGAAAAGTATTCAGGTCTTTTGTGCCCACAGCTGTGAAAAGGGATGTTGTGTCGCCACATGGGAATAAGTCAGCTGACAAATAACTAAATTTGCAAAACAGAAATGCCAAAGCTATGTTTGAGAACACGGTCATCTTTACATGGTTTGTCCTCATAGATTATTTTATCCATTTTCTTCTGCTTATCTGGGGCCAGATCGGATTTTTTAACGCTGTTTGTGGGCTTGGATTTGTATATGTATGTATATTTATATGTATATGCACATTTTGTTGTTATTATGTGTATTTTTGTTTTAATCTGGAAGCCTTTTCTATTATGTTTGACATTAGAAAATGAATAAAAACATAATAGCAAAAAAATCCATATTTTAAATGCTGAAAACAACATTTTCTCTCATCTTTGCATGAAAAATTACTTTAACAATGAATACATTTTTAAAATAGTCCTGGTTGACTCTCTCCCCTCTCCCTCTCGCCCCATTCCCTGTCTGTCTTATATAATAAAATGCTTAAAAATATAAAAAATAAAATAAAAATAATCTTTCTTAATCAAAGAAAAGGTGTTGTCATGTGTCACTGTGGCCTATAAGGGCTAAAGGTGTATCGGCCTACCATGTGAACCATAACTGGTCCCTCTCTCTGCCCACATCTCTTCAATAACGCAAAAAAGCCTCAAAAATACTCTCTGAAAAAACAAATATGTGCAGGTTTATCATCATTGTATTTTCTAGAATCAGACTCAAAAAGCATAAACACACAGGTAAAGAAAATAAGACCAGACCAGACCAGACGAGACATGCCTGAGTGGAGCAGGGCTGAACGTGCATGCTGCTGCAGCTGTTACCTGTCCAGGTGGAGGGTTGTTGGTGCGCTTCACCCGGACATTGATCTGCCTCCCCGAGGAGCGCAGGGTCTGTCCCTCCCCCGGTGACTCCCCGGAGCTCCTCTTCTTGGTTCGTCGAGCCCCAGAGGGATTCCCAGAGTAGTCTGAACATTAGTGACAACAGCATTTATCAGAGCACAAATGCACTGCAGCTGAGATGAACTGGGGCCTTGGTAGTGACTGATAAGATCTCACATGTGTTATCCTATTGTTTATAACCTGATCAAAGAGGATCACAGACAGCAAATGTGTCGACACATAACCAAGCCCTTTAAACAGCTGAATAATGTCCGCCTGTCACGTTTAGCACATGTAGCAGTGAGCAGCAGAGACTCTGAGCACTTACCTGCATCCGACAGCATGGCTGACTGCAGCTGCTGCACAACCCGGGGATCCACTCACCGTGTGTGTCCGGTTCTGATTCTGTTTTTTATTGTTATAATTCACCTCCCCTTTTATTGTTGTGGGGGGAAATCAATGCGCTGTTGTTGCGAGAATACCACTTCCTGTTTTAAAGAGGAAATGGGCGTTTCGGTTTTAGGATTAGGGTTTGGAGGATTCAACGTGTCACATCAATACATATATAAATAAATGTAGAAATGAATAAATAAATAGAGGGGGAAATTAATGATTAAATACAGAAATAAATAAGTAAATCAATAAATGCATAAAAACATTATAAATAAATTCAGAAAAAATAAATACAGGAAAATAATAAATTATTAAACAAAGCAACAAACAAGTAAATAAGAAAATGCATAAATAAATACATAAATTCATAAATAAATGAGTAAAATCATTAATAAATGCATACATTAATAAATAAGATAATAAATACATGCATAAATAAATGGATATATAAATACAACCACTAATAAATGTATAACTGAATAAATAAGATAATGAATAAATGCATAGATAATTAAGGAATAAAATAATAAATGCTTTACATTTATTTTTCACATTTTTTTTCAACTCCATTTATTTATTTCTGTTTTTCCATGTTCATAGGTAGGAGGTCCCATTTTCTTATTTCTGTATTTATTCACGTATTTATTTATTTCAGCATTTATTTATTTCTGTATTTATTCACGTATTTATTTATTTCTGTATTTATTCACGTATTTATTTATTTCAGCATTTATTTATTTATATATTTATCTTGTATTTATTTATACATTTATGCATTCATCATTTTTTTATTTCTTTATTGAGTCGTTTAAACCTCGACGGTTTTGAGCTCCAGTTGCTCGAAACAATAAAAACATAACTTAAAATGTACAAAGACAGGAAAAACAAGAAAAAATGAATGACAAATAAACAAAAACAAAACAAAAACATAGACAAAAACCTAAAAACAAAAAACACAAACACAAACAAAAACAAACACAGACACAAAAACACAACAAAAACAACCCAAAAAACAAAAACAAAACGTTTGGTAAATGGGCGTTTCATTTTTAGGATTAGTTTTGCTCACCGCTGCTCGCCGTACTACACGGTAACCATGGCAACTGTACCCAGGGCAACGTACAAACCCAGGTGAGACGGAGAGACGTTGGACGTCAGTTGGTGGAGAAACACCGAGGGTAGGAAGTAAACTTGGACGTATCTGTAATGTTTAAGGACTTTAACGTTAACCAACCGGAACCCAAACAAACAAAAATCGTGAAGTAAAAATTCAAATGAACCGATAATGTTTGAAGTAAGACTTTAACGCAATAAGTTCGTCGAAACATTAAAGATGGATTCAGGTAAAGTTGTGCTCAGAAGAAAACCGGACATTCCTGGAATCAGACCAAGAGCATCGGACCCGAGCCAGCCGGAGGTAAACAGTGACTTTCTCAGTTATTCAGCTTTATTAAGTGTCTGGTTCTCTGTTAAGAGTCAAAATAACAATACACAACTAAAACAATACTCTGCCATTATTAAAACTCTTCAATTCAAAGTGTTACTTAAATAAAAGTAGGCTAACGTTACTATCAGGAACATGTAAAGTAAGCTAGCACAAAGTAAAAGCACTCTCTATATGATAATACATTTATTTATATATAAAAAAATTATTTGTATTTGTATTATTATTATTATTATTATTTGTATTAATAATAATATTTTCTATTTCCCTCTTTTTATGCAATTATTTATTTACATGTTTGCTACATTTCTATTATTATTATTATTATTATTATTATTATTATTATTATTATTATTATCTCTGTATTTCTGTGCTCTTTTATTGTATGACTGTCTGGGGGAGGGGGTATTGTGTTATTTGTTCAATTGTCATCATTTGTATTACTTGTTAAAAATCAATACATTGTATTTTGTTTTTAAAACTAATTAAAACAGCAATAAGAGCACTGAAACATATCAAATAAAAATAAAATGGCAGATCCATAAACAATAAAAACTAGAGTCAGGGAAGTCTGTGTGATAAAAAGTATGTTTTAGGCTTATCATATTCATTTTTATTATTAATTTAATAACATTTATGATGCAGTTTTTGGCGTTGTAGCTGGCTGCCATAGTGTTAATTGTCATCATTTGTATTACTTGTTAAAAATCAATAGATTGTATTTTTTAAACACATTGAAACAGCAATAAAAACACTGAAACATATCACATAAAAATAAAACCGCAGATCCATAAACAATAAAAACTAGAGTCAGATTATCACAGGGAAGTCTGTGTGATAAAAGTATGTTTTAGGCTTATCATATTATTAATTGAATAACATTTATGATGCATTTTGATCATTTTTATGATTGGCGTTGTAGCTGGCTGCAATAGAGTTAATTGGATTAATATGATTACTGTTGGGTGGTTTAATTTACAGTCCATTGTATTTTATATGCTGCTGATATTATTGCTTGGACCATGTCGCTGCTCTTTTTAGTGTAGTGTAGTGAACTGTTGCAATTTTAAATGTCACCCTAATTGCCCGATGGAGCAGATTCAATCTCTAAATTTGGTTACTATGATCCAGAAACAGCAAAACTTCTCTACAAGTGAGAAAAAATATAGTGAATATGGAAATAAATTGTATTAAAAGCTAAGAGTGGGCAGAAAATGATGGATGCTTTTCAAAACTCTGAGAAATGCAGCCACTTATTACATGAGATGCTTGCACATTTTAATGCAAAATATTTTCTCTCATCCTCAGAATGAATATAATATATATTTTCTAGATTGTGACAAACGTGTGTCTGTCACCAAAGAAGACACGAAATGTAAACCTCGACCTAAACTGTCTCAACAGGTCAGCGTTAAAAGTCTTGAACTCAACAAGGTGATTCGTCTTCTTGAAGATCCATTGACAGTAAGTCAAACTTGAATGTCATCAGACTTTCTTTTTTTTTAATGTTTTAAGCAATATTTGAAGTAATGAACTGTATACTTTGTTTTTACTAAAGGCTAACTTGAAGGAGAGGCACCTTTTTGTACTGAAGAAACTACTGAAGAGAAGCCAGATTGGCTTTGTATCCTTTGTGCTGGATTCAGTCTTCTGACGTAACACTTCTGATAACGCAGACTTCTCCTAACAAGTGTCTCTCTGTCCCAAAATAAATCTCTCTCAGGTGTCACACTCTGCAGCAGATTGTCAAATGTTCCTCCTTACAGTCCCCTGGTACAGTGATGGAAATAGATCTGATCTCATGCAACCTGAACACAGCCAAACGGCGTTCCCAAGGCTCTAATTTACAGCTGTATCGTTGCGTCTGTCAGCAGTTTCCCTGCTCAGAAATAACCTCAGTTATCATGATGACTCTTTGTCCCGTCACTTCCCCTCCCTCAGCGGATTTATCTTCGTTTAAGCTTTGCCCAAAATGTTCAAACTTCTTAAATCATTTCAAGCTTTTGAAGGAGCTGACGGACATCGCCAAAATACTCAACATCTGTGCTGAGAAGGTGACAGATCACCCTGAATATGTGCCCATTTTGTGTGAGGCACTTTGCATTTGCAGGTAAGAAACTCACATGTGTCAAGCCTACGTGAGCACTGATGCTTTTTTGTGTTGTGCAGTCGTCATCATGTTGCTTTGCTTCATCTCAGGCTTCCCTTCCTGAAGGAGAAAACATCTGACGAGCTGAACTACGCTCAGGACGTCATAGAGTTCCTCTCTCACATGGGTACACAGATCACTTATTAAACGTATTCCATAGATATAAATTAAATTGCGGTTGACAGTTAAGGCCATTTATTTAACATTTGGCTGCCAGTTTTTTAATATATTATGAAAATAAATGTGAAGACTTGAAACTTAAAGTGTAAGGCCGGCATGTCTTGCTATCAAAAATCCCATGAAGAGAAATAAACAATGCATTTGTCTGTTTCTCAATACTTTACAACCTCTCTACTGTCTGTGGCACTCAGCCCCAAGCCTCCTGAAGAGGTACATCTTTAAAAACAGGTCACAAATTTACATTGTTTGTCTTTTTAAAGGGCTCAAACATTTCCGAAAACAACAGGACACTTTCGCTTTTGGCAAACCTAACTTAAACACGTGTAAACAGTGTATTAGAGAACTGTTTTCAGTGGTGGATAAATACACATTTGCTGAGTATTTCCTGCAGCAGGATAAGTGATTTGCTGACAAAAAACATATGTGAAATATCACCAGCCTTACTCTTTCAGAAACATCACAGTGAACATCAAGTTACATGCACTTTTTGGTGCATCCACATGCTTTTGGGGTGTGACATGCAGTGGCACAACCTCTTTAACACAGGAGATAACAAAGTCCATCTTATCCTTCATATAGTTTTTACTTTATGTATATTAATGACATTGCTCAAGGCTGATGAGCAAGAAGAAAACGGTTTCTTCAGACAGCAGGAGTGTTGATGAAGAGCGACTGACACGTGTTTCTGTTGGCAGGCTGTCTGATGCGGGTGTCAGAGGCTGAAGTGAGGCAGCAGATAGTTGAGTCTGTGAAATCTTTCTACAGCTGTGTGGCTCCCAAACAGCTGCTGCACGGTACGGACGGTCTCACCAAGCCAAAGCCTCGGACTTTCCACTCTGACAACCGATTTTCTAGACTTTCACTGAGTGAGGTTTTCTCATGGCTTCTGTGGGGTGGCATGCTTGTGCCTTTGTTTGTTTTTCTTCTCTGTTTATTTCATGTCATCAAGTATAACAAGGCTGATATGATGAACCAGTATTAGCTTATTAATCTTGCCAAATATAATCGATCAAGCTCATTGATCAACCCGGTATTTATTCAATAAAGGCTTATCATATCTCATCTCAAAACAACCTTCTCCATATAGACAGTTTTGTATACAGTGCATTAAAAATGAATATCTACCAATGTATCTTAATACATTTTTAACTGCACTGCTTCCAGAAATTGACTTAAATCACTTTAATTTAAGTTCAGATTGAATGTTCTTTTTTATATATTTGTCATTGTTTTTCACAAAGGCTGCTATTTTTCCTGTCTTTTATCCTCGTTTACTTCTTAATCAAACTTTTCTTACTGTTTTGTTAATGTTGTATCACTTTTTGTTGTTGGTGTTGTTCCTGTTTCCCCGATTTTAGATATTAAGAGTGAAAACAAAAATGTGTTTTTGCATGTGTAATTTTTTTGTCTTTAGTTTGTTTTATGTTGTTGTTCACATCTTTCATCCAGACATGTTTATTATTATTATTATTATTATTGTTATCTCTTATTCTAATGTGTTTCTGCAGGGCTCCAGCCAACCTCTCCAGGTTATAGGCTGCAGTTGCTGGAGCGCAGTGATCTGGCTCAGACGTTGCTCCTCTCCATGGCGGCACTGGAGAACCAGCCCACCATCAAGCTGCAGCTCCTGCAGACACTTCAGATCCTCTCCAGCTCCTCTGGTCAGTAACTGAGTTTTATTATTGGATCCACTGAGGTAGTGGAGGAGGGGATCTGTCAGACATGTCAATCTAACCTCCTTCATTAGATAAAGTAGCCAGCTCTCAAGTGCATAAATCCTCACATGACCTAACAACAATCAGACAAACAATCAAAACGGTGATTTTAAGTGTCCTTGTGTCAATGTCAGCAGGTCAATGGGTCGTTTTATCATCAATCACATTAATCCCATTTCATTTTACAACTGCAGATATGAACTGTGCATCAATACTGAATGCACGAGGAGCAGAGAGGATCTGCCTCCACATGAACGAACCCGACCCGTCCGGTCAGGTCCTGTTCCACTCCTCCGAAATCCTCTGGAACCTGCTGGAGAGCGGCAGCACGGAGGTCACGGCTCAGCTCAGCAGCATGGAGTGTGTCATGTATGTGTCTCGTGCAGATGTTTCCATATGTGGCTGATGAGGGCAATGTGTGCCTGTAGAGATCATTTCATTTAAAGGTCTCATATTATTCTAATTTTCAGGTTCAACCTTGTGTTTTGAGTTTCCACAAGAACTTGTTTACATGCTTTGATGTTAAAAAAACGCATTACGCCTGTCTCTTTAAGAATCCCTCCTGAAAAGACAAGTCTGCTCTGATTGGTCAGGGTTTGTCTTCCACATCGACTCTGAACCGTCATTGCAGCCGGGGAATGAATGTAACTGCCCTGTAGCAGCACTTTCTAAATGTATATATAGCAAAGTTGTGACATCACAAACCTTCAGAAGTCCTGACGGTTCATTTAAAGTCATAGTTTCTGAATAAAGGCTGTGTTCATTTCTCTGTGGATTGAGCGTTTTTTAATTTACATAGCACCTCGATCTGCTTTATGATCTGACAAAAAGACATGGAAATCTCACTTTTTACAATACGGGACCTTTAATGACCTTATGTACTTTGGGATCAACAAGCATCTAAAGAAAGTTATGAGTCAAGAATGAATTACCTTCCAGCCTCTAAAAGTTTAAATACGTTTTTTCTCTCATTCTGTACAAATAGATATTAGATTTCTTACTTTCTGTTTTGTTCATTAGATCTATAAAAGAGGCGTTTTGTCACCAGCTGATGAACGGTTTCCGACATTCTGACCTCCAACTCAGAAATGATCTGCTCGTGATCACAACTCTCATCGCTGAGAATCCCGACTCTCTGCTTATTGTGAGTACAGGATGGGAAACTGTTTGATGGAAACACATTGCAGCAGATATTTGTAGTCACATACAGGTATGTGGAAGGTGTGTAAAATGTGCTTAACATTGTGTTTCTGATTTTCAGGAGAGTTTATTTGCCAAACAGCTTGTGGTTTTCGTCACATTTCCAGAGTGTGAGGTCCCTCTTTCCTTCTGCATTTGTTTTAATTTTTCCATTTGAAATATTTACGAGTACATTTTATGATAACAGAAATGCTTCCTTTCGTTTCAGTGAGAAGTCACAACCCTTTGGTCCGCAACCTCAAGCTCACCTACAACAACGAAGACTTGAAAATGAAGAAGCTGCTTTTGAATCTGTTGGTTTTAATGTCGAATGATTTAGCTGCTCTGACGGTCAGTCACACACTAACAGTACTGTTTGAGTCATTGATTAGTCTAAATCTGACATTTTTAACACCCTACATGTTCCCTCCATGTGTTCTTCTCCTAGCTGTATAAAGAGGAAAGAGTTATGCTTGCTCTGCTGATGCTCGTGAAGCTGCCTGCTGCCTCGTCTGAGCGACGGTCAGCTTCACGTCACTGGTCCACCGTTCAGCAGGAGGAGCTCCAGCTGCAGGCGCTGGCCACCCTCTCCACCGTCGCTCCACTCATGTTGGATGACTACATGTCCTATCAAGGAAACGCCTGTCTGCTGCTCCTGCTGGACTGGTGCGTTGCTCAAGGTCAGGAAACTGTAAAACATGTGAAGAGACAAACGAGAGGCTAAAGAGAGCATGTCCTGTATCTTCAACCCCCACTCAACATCTCACATCCAAACAATTACCATCTTAAAACACTGTGACCCTTTGCAGTGTTTGCAATTTTCATAATTTGTGTGTTTTGTGCCTTTTTTCATTATATTAAACAATATATTTCCTCCTTTCTGCCAGATTCTTTGTTTGGTCAGGGTCACAGCTCCAATGGCCCAGGAGCAAGAGGCAGTAAGAAGGCTCAGATGCGGCATATCATCAGAGTGCTGAGATCTGTGACGTCTTTGGGCGAAGAGTCAGTCAACCAGGACCTTTGTGATCAAGGAACCATCAACCAGCTCCTGGGTAAATTTCCTTCCAACTTTCACAGCATCAGCAGAAACATTTAACCTAATAAACATGTTGAATACAGACTTGCTGTTGTATTTTCTCAGGGATTTTGATGCAGATGGAAGCGAGTCCTGATGAGGACGATGTCGTCACCCTGGAGATAAAGTCAGATCTTCAACTGATACTGTCAGCGCTGTGTGAGAGCGACATGCACAGAAAGGTAAAGCTGAGATCATGACAAACGCACTGAGACAGCTAAGAAGTAGTTTGGCTAAAAAGCCACCATGTGACTTTTATTTAATTTAATCATAGCATATAGTTTTTTGTTGTAGAAAAATAAGACTATGTCATAACGTGGTCAGTTTTTGGCCACAGTGGCTTATTTAAATCTACCTGTTTTTGCCATAGCTTCTTTAAACAGTACTTCAAACCAGTATTTTGTTTTAATTATTTTTCCATACTGTGAATCCATCTGCCTGCAACTTTTAAACACTAATATGATTTTATCTTCTAAATCTCTTTGTGTTTATATTTGTCATCCAGATGACATCTTGTGCTTTGATCAGAGACGACATTTATATTTTTATACCCCAATATCACAAATCCCAAATGTGCCCCAGGGGCTTTACAATTTATAAAGCATTTTGACTCTCGCTTCAGATGAGGAAAAACTTCAAAAACAAACTCTTTTAACGGAGGATTAGAATGGAAGAAACCTTTAAGAAGAGGGACCCCTCTCTCAGGATACACAGATGTACAATAGATGTTATACTGTATGTACAGAATAGACCAACATAATAAAAATACAGACAATCCATACAACAAAATCATACATAGAATATGAACATACATATTTAAAAGTTAGTAGTATGGTAAGGATGTCCTCTTACTTTTTCTTAGCTGACAGTTTCGGCTGCAGCTCTGAGGAAGGCTGGAGTACTGCCGAAACTGTCAACTAAGAAAAGGTAAGAGGACATCCTTATCATACAACTAACTTGTCTGAAAAGAACAAACTTTAACTTTCAAAATGGATAAAGAAGACATTAGGAATACAATCGATCTATACATATTTAAAAAGGATGCAGAAGGATGGCATGGAGCCTGAGCCACATGACCTCCTGACCTCCGCACTGACAGCGTTGTTGTGTTGCTCACAGGAGCTGTTTGGATCAGAGGGAGTGGAGATGGCACTTCACTTCCTGAAGAAAGGCTCCGACAAGTTCTACAGTGGTCTGGGACACAACAAGCTCATCCTCTCCACGGTGGACTGTGTGTGGTCAGTTTAGCACACTTTCATAAATTAAGTGTTTTAATTATTTATTATAATGAATCATACCAGCAAATGTCCTGTCTTGTCATGTCCGGAATCAATTTTCATCTGGCTGCTTCAGGCAAGACGGGAATAAATGCTGTTGACTTTTACATTTTCCTTATCTTGAACATAATTCAGAGGAACATGTTTATTATTTCACGATATTAAATATGCTATATGTGTTAATACAGTATATTATTATAACTTCATCCTAAATAAAAGAACCAAACTAAGGTTAAGAACATGCAAAACTCTCATCTTCTCTTGATCGCAAAAAAACCCTTCATGTTTTTTTACATTTGGCATTTCTATCGTTGTATAGCTTTCTGAACAACCCGAGACCCATGAAGTGTGAATATAATACAATTTAAATTAATTAATTTGGGTTTGGGAGATTTAAGTAAACAAACAGAAAGGAAAACATAGTTGAGCAAGTTTGTTTCCCATCAGGTCCTGTATTGTGGGCTGCTACACCACAGAAGATTACTTTCTGGCTAAAGAGGGGGCGTCTCTTCTCTTGGACTTACTCAGTGTAAGAAGCTGATTGATTTCCAATGTCTGAAGCTGAACTGAAGTCGTTGTTGTGCTTGTGTGTCTATATGCACCTAGATATTAAAATTACTGTTATGAAACTATTTGGGTGTCTCTCTCCAACAGTCGAGCCCCAGATGCGTACACTGCATCGTCCTCGCCACCCTGCTGGAGTTATGTGACAATCCGAACGCTCTGTCTCACATCCTGAGCTGGAGGGACGGCGACGGTCAGACGGCTCCCAGGTTCCTGCTGCAGCTGTGGAGGGACGAGGAGGAGGAGCTGAGAGTCAGCCGAACCCAACAGGGAGGGATCGCAGGTCAGTCTGCAACTAGAATTAAAATAACTGCGAGGAAGTTCATTAATATACATCTTCATCAAAGTGTAACTGGGAGTTAATGTCCGCCCTGGACACCGGAGCCGGTCATACTTTTTCACACTTTCATAGAAACTGCAGGACAAAGTGTCTAAAACCGTCTATGGAAGCTGCAGTGCCGCTATTTATTTTGCACAATACATTTAATATCGAGACATTTTCCCCTCTTATCTTATGCTTTTTCACTTTCTGACTTTCAGATCCCCAGAGGCCCATCCGCAGTCATCACCAGCAGGAGGACACCCAGCTGACATTTCCTGCCAAGAAACCGAGTGCAGCAATACTGGAGCTATCAGAGAACCTGCGGTCAAAGATTTACTCCATCTTCTGCAAACTTGGTAAAACAGTTATTAAGTAATTAAACCAGGTTCAAACAGCCGTAAATACAGTGCCACTTATTTTTTAAAAATACAACTGTAAATATGTAGATAATGCTATTATTATAAAGTCTTAGACAGGTTTAGTAGATGTACAAAACTAAACTAGACAAAATCTTTTAGTGCCTTGAATGAGCCGTCACAGACCGGCGCTAAAACGAGGTTGAATACGGAAAATAATGTGTTTTTTAAAAATTTAAACTAATCTAATGGAAACTACAGTTTTGAAAAATGTGGTCATTATGTACACAAGACATATGTGGTACTTTTCCAGGTTTTCAAGACCTTCCTGGATTGTCAAGAAAACATTATGTGACTTTGAGCATCGTCAGGAGATACCTGGACTTCAAGGTAGAACTGTTGGATATGAAATGAGTTGTACTTTCACCAGGCAGAACTGCATCATGATTGACATTTTACACCATCAGAATAATTTGAAAGATGTTGTAATCATGTTAAGTGACATGTTACGGAGTCAAATAGAGATCAGTGCTGTAGAGTCGAATATTCAACCAAAATGACTATGAAAAATGGACGTAGCCTCTCTGTCGAGGTCCGTTCTCTCAACTTGATCCAATCGTCCTCGCTACGGGAGTCTCCATCTTGTCAGACCTTGACTCCACTTCTTTTCCTCTTACCAAAAAAAGGGCATTGACGTGACGTTGGGGGGAAGGAGATACCTCCACCTGGCTGCCGTATACCTCCGAGGAGAAGTGAGGGCCAGGGGCTAGCTGTCACTCAAGAGGCCACTTCCCTAATTATTCATAAACCTTAACCTCCAATAAAAAATAAACTAGCCTGTTACAAAAAAATTCTCCCCCCTCAGTGTTGTCATGGAGATATGACCTAAATATACAGACTAGAATAGGTTTTGTACCAGGCCTTAAACAGGTTTAATTATGCTGTGAAAACGGCCTGTTTAACATGGGGGTCTATGAGAAACTGCTCTATTGTGCAAACTACAACCTAGTCGACACTCGGAGAACTGCAGTTTTTGGCACTTCCTCTTTAGATCAACCAGTAAGTCGCTGTGGTGGCGGCTTGATTTAAACTCTAAAATCATCAACGTATGAAATAATGCAAAAGGGAGATTTTAAGACATCTGTTTTAGACACAGAGACACATAAACATGGAGGTGTGTGTCGTGGTGCTGTAGGTCTGTGAGGTGTGGGAGGAGATCAGCAGGGAGCTGAGTTTGGACAGTGTGAGGCCGATCACCCCCGACGAGGAGGCTCTCCGTACGATCTGTAAGGTTGCAGAGGACACGGCGAGGAGGGTCGCAGAAGAACAAAACAGCATCCTGGAGCAACAGGAGAAGGAGGACATTGGGGAGGAGGCGCTCTTGTACACAGAGGTGCTGAGAGTTTAATTCAGTCGTCAACAAAGTCTGTTGAAGTCAGCTGAAGATATTTTCTGTAATAAACAACCAAAAACTTATTTTAACAACCGCACAAACTTGAATGAAATCCTGGATCATGAGTAGTTTTGCATTAATATTATGATACTAAAGTGAGTGCAGCCTAATTTCTTTCTAGTAGATTTAAATTGATGGATATTTTCACTGAAAGTAACTTGTCTTTGGGACTTAATCCACGTAGACACAGCAGACATCTTGTTTCCATCATTTTCCTTTTGTGTCTTTGCAGATTAAGTCTCACTGGAAGCAGCGGGAGCTCACAGCCAAATCATGGAACAGTTACGTTTCCAAGACTTCAAACTATGAGATCCTGAAGGTTTGATCTTTAACAAACCTCAAGTCATCACTGCTGTTACAAAAGATCAATTTGAAGGGCTATGTTTTTATGTTTCGCTGCCTTTGTTTTGTACAGGAAGTGAAAGCGCAGCAGGAGAAACACATTGAATCATCCAGACCCAAACCAAACCATGAGGACGCTGTGCTTCATCCTACAGAGGTACTTACACACGACATTTTTAGAGTATTGTAGTGCTCACTGGCTTTAAGAGATAGAACCTGCAGAAGGTTCAGCACGGTGGTTGAATGATAAGAAGTGATCAGACTGTTACTGACCTCGACTGGTGTACAGGAGGAACTGCAACAATGTCCTCTACACAGCTCTCTCACAAGACTCATCTCTCAACTGGCCTTGACTTACAGTGAAAATTGTTTAAATGTGTTGCTTGAGAAGAGGGGCTGAAGCCAAGCTCACTGAAAACGACTTGTGTATAAAGTAGTCTCTCTTATACACCAGCTGATAAAATGAGAGATGCACCAGAAGCATTGAGTAAAGAGGTAACATGCAATTTATTACTGCTTCTGTCATTGATTTTAAGGCTTGAAAGTTTTGGTTCAAAACTGCTTTGAAAGCCAGACATCTCAACACTTGAGGATGTAATCATTGTTGGGATGTTGAGATAATGTGGATTTTGTGCACTGGTGCTGTAAAACTGATTCTTTTTCCACCTTAAATCCCCTTACAGCTGCAAGTGCTGTGTAAAACAGCAAGGAGCCGTACTCTCACTCAAGCTGTTTGTTTTGTTTTTTCAGCATTTCATCGGGCAGGTGATGTCCGTAGAGAGGACAGGGGCTCAGGGACCTGCAGGAGTGAAGCTGATGCTGGCCAGAGCTCCCATCAAGGCTGCAGGTCGGGACGAAGTGGGACCCACAACACAGGATCCAGAATACTTCAGCACCGTATCTGTGAAAGACTGATGCTCAATACAAGCCCTTTACATTATTATTATTGCATCTTTATTCTATCTTATAGAGTTTAATGTACGCCCAATACAAAACGGACCGAACTGTGCAGCCCATTGACACGTTTATCATGAACAGTTATTTATTTCTAATAGCTTCTAATTCATTCTCAGCGTCTGTGGATACTGCTGTGTTTTTATGTGGCAGCAAATGCAGACATGAGGTCACTGTATGTGCACAATCAGCATCTTGTAGTCTGGTCCACCTCCAGTCTCTTTATGCAGACACAGTGCTTTAAACTGACGTCCCCCTGTGGTCTAAAATGTCTGATTTCAGCGTGTCTGATGAACAGTACAACTATAAAAAATCATGTATAGTAAATAAATAAAATAACATAACAAGCGTCTTTTAGATCACGTGAAAATGAATCAAAGAATTGGATTTGTAAACCTTTTTCCCATCACACTGAGATCATTAAACATGTAATTAAATGTTTAGATATGTTTCCATGTTTTAATTCTCCAACACCCTCCGATTATAAAACCAGCACGGCAACGTGAACAGTTAGGACAATCAATGTGGCATCATGGTCACTGAGGCTTTACGTAACATCAAAATAACAACTTCTTAATTACTTTAAACATTAAAAAAAAAAAGTCTATTTATGTCCAGTTAATGTGAATCCTCATCTCGTCCAGTGCTAGTTTGTGTTTGTCAGTTGCGGCACCCAAAGGTCCATTTTAGGACAGTTGTTAAAAAGTATTTCTAGTGTTTTTTTGGTTACATAAGTCACTGCAGCGCATTAACACACATGTTCCTTCAAGCGTGCAACATGCTGCAAAGAGCCTCTTCTTCTTCTCCTCTCTCTCTCTGCTCTCGCTCACTTTACTGGCTGAGTGACCAAATCATCTACGACAGGCCGCAGCTATTCATGCAGCTTTGTGAGTGCGTGTTGAGCCCGTTGAGCCCCGTCAGACTGGGACGTCCACACTGCACAAAAGACCAGGGACACACAGGAGCCTCTTCACTACGACAGGCTGCCACTGTTTGTTCAGGCAGCTGAGGGGCTTCACATGCTGTCTCTCCGTCTGTCTGTCTGTCTGTCTGTCCGTCCGTCTGTCTACCGCCCTGAGCTGCTGCAGCCGTCGATGAAGGTGAGGGCGAGCGTTGATGGGCGCTCCCCAACTCCCCAAGGACCCGTGAACTGTGAGACAAACTTTGTTTTCCTGAAAGACTTTGGTTATTTTGTTCAACCTAAAAGTAATTTTGTTTTTGTATTCACATTTTAATGGCATTTAAATCATATAAATTTAAATTATTGACCATTTTAAGACTTTAAACGCACATTTATGAGTGAGAATCAAATGTTTTTCTAACAACTTCTGCTCGAGTGGAGCTGTAATGACTTTGTTGTGTTTAGATTTGTATTACAAATAACTTATTTGACTTCTGTCTGTACTAACAGTTGTTAAACCTTAATACAACTAAACAGAGAGATTGAAAGTAGATTCATGGTGTGGAAAAACTTGTAAAAGAGGAAGTGAGATGATTGACGATGACAAACACGTCAAAGTAAAGTATACATTACACACAATCTTTTATATTATATATATATCTATAGATATATAGTATATAAAAGATTGTTTGCATTCAGTGACGCTCCTTAGGATGTGAGCACCTGTCCATTTGACTTATCTAAAAGTAAATTACAAATCTGTCTTTAACTCCAGAGACGTTCTCTGTAACATGGCTTAATTATTTCCAGATTATCTACTGATAAACTTTTCAGAGATGTCCAAAAATATACTTAGTTTTTAAAACCAGTTTCAGGGGTTGAGATCCTCCTGAGCGGTGATATGATGATAAATGGGACGGACTAGCAGAAAAAAATAATCCTCACACAGAAAAGTACATTTTGTCTGACTTTACCTCAGCAAAATCCTGAGTAGTTTTACTTCTTTAGATGCTTAAAAAACAATCTGTGAGGATAAATTCACTCTCTGGTCGAAGCGCTCACATGTAAAAACCGCTTCGTTGTCACAGACCAAAATGTTCAGGAACGTCTGAGGTAGAAAGCTAAATATTTAAGAAAAGTGTTGTAATTTAAACCCTATGCTTCCTATATTGTAAACATGACCTGAGGACTGTTTTGCCTCCTCTGCAGGAAGGTTGTTGTCTCGTCTGAGGAGCTCCAGCAGCAGAAATGATCATCAGACTGGGACGACTGACACCGGGATACTTCCGCCTCCTCCAGGTGAGTCACAACAACCTTCATGGTCTCCGTTGCTGGAACGTTCCCCAAATGTATAGTTTCACACAGAGAAATATATCACAATAGCAAAAACACAGAACATATGCTGGTTCCAGCTTCTTAAAAAGGAAGTGTTGCTTCTCTCTCATTTATATATATTTGTGAACTGATTATGTTTGGATTGGTGCAGTTATTGGAGGATGTCTCCTCAGGC
Source organism: Echiichthys vipera (assembly GCF_963691815.1). NCBI lineage: Eukaryota > Metazoa > Chordata > Actinopteri > Perciformes > Trachinidae > Echiichthys > Echiichthys vipera. The sequence continues at coordinate 24,816,633 of NC_139838.1, forward strand.
TCTGTGATGGACTTTTCACTACTTTTTGACACAGATTGAACAATTAATCATGATATTAATTTTAGTTTTAATACTTGACAGATTCTTTTTTATAGAAATGTTTTCAGCTGAGGGAGGACAAGATAATTAATATTTTACAGAGAGCTGACGCAGCTCGTCAGGAGGTTACGTTATATAACCTGTGCAGACTCAACCTCACAGCTGGTGTTGCATGTAAGATGCTCATCCTACATACACAAAAAGAGAAACGCGTAGAGGACATTATTGCCTGCCTGTATCTGTTCTGATACCATTGGAGGAGTACCAATGTCCGACTTATTAAGTTTGTTTGAAAGATCTGAAAACCACATAAAAAACCTTAATGCAATGAGAAAACAAGCTTTTTTTCTACTGAATTGAGGCATCGTGTTTATTTAGTCTAATGTTTAGTTTAATAAGGCTATTCTGGGTAAAATTCCTCTTTATTTATCTTTTAATTTGGAAACATGGAGTTTACAATCTCCACTCAGTGAACAGAGTTGGGAAAGAAAGCATTTAGGTTTTCAGCCCCTGTTGCTTGGGGGTGATCCTGAAGAGACAGGAGTTAAGCTGACACTTGAATGATAGGAGTGTTTCTGAGTTCTGGATGGCGAGGGGCAGCCTTCCCAAGGGTCGGGGCGGCGATGGCGAAGGCTTGGTCCCCTAGGGTGCGATATTTGGTTTGGTGATCAGGGTGAGAAGGGTGCAAGGTTGTTTAGGGCTTTGTAGGTGGTGAGGAGGATCTTGAAGTTGATACCAAAACAACCCTATAATATCTACTGTATTATTATCCATCTTCAACCGCTTATCCGGGGTCGGGTCGCTGGGGCAGCAGCTTTATCAGGGGACCCCAAACTTCCCTTTCCTGGGCCACATTAACCAGCTCTAACTGGGGGATCCTGAGGCGTTCCCAGGCCAGTGTGGAGATCTAATCTCTCCACCTGGTCCTTGGTCTTCCCCAAGGCCTCCTCCCAGCTGGACGTGCCTGGAACACCGTATTGTATTATTATTTCTTAGATTATTTTACTTGTGTGATATTCTTTATATTTAGCCCACAATTTTCTTGTAATTGTTGTGCACATGACAATGAATGAAAATGGAAAAGGATAAAAAGAAAAAAACATTTAACCCTTTTTGCACCAGATCCAACCTGGGAACACAGACAATGGAGGGCTGAAGTCGACACCAGATTTTAATTTTTGTTGTCACACAAACATATTTCATCAGAACCCTTCGGACGCTGCAGTACTCACATGAACATTAAACACATCCTCTCTGATCAGTGTGTGTTTAACTACTGTCTCTCTGTTTGTTTTCTCGTCTGCAGAGGCAGGTCTCAGGTGAGGTCCGCATGCAGCCGCAGAGCAGCCTCATCGATCCCATTGCCATGACGATGGCCACAGTGGGGACGGGAGTGTCTCTGTACAGCGCCAGGCAGATGGCGGAGAGGGTCCACCTGAAACACGCCGCAGCCTGAGATCTGTGGGCGGTTTATGTGACGGACTGATGGTTTGTGTACGTCCCAGGAGGTTTGTGGCGGAGGAGGTCGAGTGTTAACGTGTTTGTGGCGTTGCTTGGTGGAAAATCTATAAGTGTCCGGAGGAAAATGTGAGTCACTGCTCAGTCCCTGCAGGAACAAAACAATTTACACTTCCTTTGCAATCTCAACATTTATGAGCAGGTGAAGCCTGTCGTTTCACCGCTCTGCATGTTGTGTGCAGGTTGTCAGTGATTGTTTTTTAATTAAATAAATTAGCATATTATTTGTCAACAAAGATCTCAGCTGTAACGTTTGACCTGCAGCCGTTATCGCGTCCTGTATTTACAGTGCAACAAAACACGTTTAATAGGAATAACCACAGAAAATCTAATAAATTCATTATGTAAAAATTCTCTCAGTGCACAAATTAGTTATAAACAAGCACCTTTGAGTCAAAATGTATCAGTTTGGTCATTAGTTTGTTGTACTTTATGTTTTGAATTCAGATTGTAAATCCTAAAGCAGCATCCCCCCTTTAAGTATTTATTTTCCTCAGTCTACTAAATCAAAATGTCACGTTTGTGCTAGAATGTAATAAAGTCTGTCGATGTAAAAGGCCACATTCTTACATTTTATAGTAACACAATTTGATGAATTGATGTGAATCTCAAATAAACATGTTCACGTATTTCCTTCTGTGTGCAGACGGGTTATTTATAAAACAGCTCTGTGGTTCTCAGGCTTCACCCACGTGGAAAAGTCCTGTGGGAAACAGAAGTTGTCGGACGACTGCACCGTCTGAATGGAGCGACTCATGCGGATGAAACTCAGACGGGATTTCCCTGCGAGGTGAAAGTCAACTTTAACATCAGAAGATACAAAGAAAGGGAAATGTATTCTTCTAGTTCACATGTATTCGTCCACACAGATATTAACGTATAAGCTTTTCTATACTCTCACTGGTAATGCAGTGTTTATTCACTTTTATCTGAACTCTTAGTTATAAACAGGAGCGTACGTTGACAGATTCTCCTGTTCCCTACACTGTAAACCCGGATAAATTGACTTTGACTAAAACATCTGAGGCCTGAGATTCCACTTAAACCATGTAAGTAATGGATGCTTCATTTGTTTAAGTGGACCTGGACTATTAAAGTTGAACACACTAAAAGTGAATCATTTGTACTTAAAATATCCTGTGAAAACTCTCCACTTTCCAACCATTTAACTCAGCATTTTAAGTTGCAATGACTCGTTTTTTTCATTCAGTGTAATTTCCATCCGTTCATCTTCAACCGCTTGTCCCTGTCGGGGTTACTAGGGGCCTGGAGCCGATCCCAGCTTACATTGGGTGTGAGTCGGGGTACACCCTGGACAGGTCGCCAGTCTATCATAGGGACAAACAGAGACAGACAACCATTCACACCTACGGACAGTTTAGAGTCATCAATGAACCGAACACAGTTTAATTGTTGCCAGTTGAGGTGGTTCAGGATCATCTGGTAAGGATGAACCCTGGGCGCCTCCCTAGGGAGGTGTTCCAGGCACGTCCAGCTGGGAGGAGGCCTCTGGGAAGACCCAGGACCAGGTGGATAATGTTGGCCCGTGAAAGGGAAGTTTGGGGTCCCCTGCTAAAGCTGTTGCCCCCGCGACCTGACCCCGGATAAGAGGCTGAAGATGAGATGAGTTTAATTTATTGTTCATTAAAGTACAATTTTACGTCTGCAGTTTCAAATCTTGACTTGTTCTCATAACATGTATAAACCAATGAACACAAAATTCAGCTATTTTTTGTTAAAACTTTTTTAAAGTTACAAAAAAACACAAAGTCACTGTGAAAACAGTTCATATCTGTTCCACGTTTGTCGGCCCATTCTGCTGACAGATGTGCAGTTTTCCACGTTGGACTCTTGAGGGGTTCAGCTGCTGCTGTCCAAGGAGTCTGTCTTAAATAACGCAACACAACTCAAAATTTGAACTCATAGTTACTTAAACGGTTTAAACCGACACAGCTCCCGGGTTTACGTGCAGGTTAAAACCTGTGGGTTTGTGTTTCCCTCCGTTGGCCCGACAGCAGCCAGAGGAGGAGCTCTGACTGTGGGAACCAGTCACTGATGTTGGTTTTACTAAATCTTCTCCACAGGGAAAAAGGACGTGAGCTGTGAATCATTTGTTTATTCTGGATTCATCTCAAACTGGAGGCTGTTGGCAAATAACAATTGATTCTACTTCACTTTGTTTGAGAAGCCGAGAGTTTAACTGTGGATAACTGCAGAATAGATCATGTTTCTAAACTCATCAAACTCAGAGACAGATTTACAGTGTGAAGCTGATAACTGTTTCTGATTCAGGTTTAACACAATACAAACATTCATAATATATGTTGTTAGATTCTGGGCTGAGAACAAATGAAAACTCAAATTTAATTTTAAGCATTTAAAACATCCAAATGGCACCGGTTTGGCAAAACAGCCCAACTGAGCCAGAGATTTTCTCTCTGACAAACCTTCAGTTCCTGGATCTGGTCCTCTGTTATTGGGAGCGGGCGCAGCTTCCCTGGTGGTCTAGTGGTTAGGATTCGGCGCTCTCACCGCCGCGGCCCAGGTTCGATTCCCGGTTAGGGAACTAGTCTTTTGGGTTAGTGGTAGCTCTGCCAGTGGGGATAAGACTGGTACCAGGCATTACCTAGGAGCCTTTGAGCAACTCACCACATTAACTTCTATCAACCTGCGTCTCCTTTACCTGTTTGGCTCCTTACTCCAACTTCAGTCCCTTGTGTGTGTTTCTGAAGAGAAAATAACAGCAGCAACTCTCTCATCGCGTGGGTTTTAAAATAATCTCCCACCATTGACTACAATCAGATCAGTTATGAAACCTGACCTGATCACAGGAAGTCTATAAAAATGTGTCTCAAGAAGAGATTCACTACGCCTTATCTACATGACAGATCAAATCTTTCTCAAAATCACAGCGATCATTACACTAAAATGCGTTTAGAAATGAGACAACACAGAATATTTGTTGTTTTCGATCAGCACGGGCTAGTTTGATCTGAGACAAACAGTTGTGATTGGCAGTGGCGGACTAAGGTGGTCATGGGCCCCCAAGCTACTGTTTGTTTGGGCCCACCACATGATTAATCAGCTTTATCCAAAAAACAGATGAAGAGTTTGAGACCCTGAAAAATCCTGTTAATTAATGAATTTTCTTCAGTAGATCTCGGTCGGTTGCGCTTTCAGTCGTTGTGATTTTCTTTTTCATGCTCTCGTGCGCTTTCACATTTCCTTTCTTTTCCTTTTTGCAGCTATACTGTCTAATATCAGTGAGTGACGTATCATTCGACAACATAAATGACCTTATCGACCCGGTAAATGTGTCCCATATCTATCCCATCAGTGACTGTTTTTGTTGTTCTAAGGGCCCCAATAGGAGGCAAGTTTAGCCTGCACACCTGGGGCCCCTGGGTTGCAGCCGAGGCCCGCCTTTGCATTTATCCGCCCCTGGTGATTGGTCAGCACAGGGTCAGGACGGCCTTAAATCTGTGTCTATGGGAGAGAAGTCTCTGCCAGAACAAATGAAACATGAGTTTAACAGATGGGTTAAAGTGTCCAGGCTGCAGAAATGGGCTAAAGGTAGATTATGTTAAATGTGTTCTGTCTTGTTTGAACTCTGGTCGCAGCGTCTTGTTTTATCCACAGTCATGTTGCAGAGATCAGAGACACTGAACAGTAACAAGACACAAGAAGCGTCTGGGATTATTTGTGCTCCCTCTTTTCTTTCTCTCACAATTACACAAAACAATAGTTCAATATCTGCAGCTGTGACTCGATCTAGGGCTCTAATTCTGGGATAACGCACAGCTTCCCTGGTGGTCTAGTGGTTAGGATTCGGCGCTCTCACCGCCGCGGCCCGGGTTCGATTCCCGGTCAGGGAACTGGTCTTTTGGGTCGAAGGTATCTCCGCCAGTGGGTATAAGACTGGTACCAGGTACTGCCGAGGATCCCTTGAGCAACTCACCGGACCTAACCTCCATCATCTTGCGGCTCTTCTACCCGTTGACCTGTGTTTTTTTATTACAGAAAAACATTACCTCGGGGTTAATAAAGTACGTCTTCTTTTACAGTGGAAAGTGAATGAAATAAAGAAATATATCTTATATATAAGATGTGGAAGACTTGATCAGTAAAACCCTGCTTTCACCATTTTACATTAATATTAACAGCGAAATACAATTACAGTATCAAAAGTAACAGCACTCGTTAAGAAGAATAGCTCCTTTGAGTTATATCATCACTGTATCAGCCTGTAAATGTTCTCATGTGTCAAGGTCATCGTTATCCCCAAAGCAATTTCAGTCAAAAGCAACTGGACTTGGTTATCTGTCTAGGCCAGGAGTGGGCAATTCCGGTCCTGCAGAGCCACTGTCCTGCATGTTTTAGGTTCCTCTCTGCTCTAACACACCTGGTTCTAATGATGTGCTCGTTATCAAGCAGCTGAAGCTCGTCACAGTTTGATTATTGTTAGACTCAGGTGTGTTAGGGTAGGGAGGAACCTAAAACATGCAGGATAGTGGCTCTCCAAGACCGGAATTGCCCACCCCTGGTCTAGGGAGACGTTTCACCTCTCATCCAAGAGGCTTCATCAGCTCATGGACGCATCTGACCAGGCTGGGACTGGTCTGGATTAAAATAGTGGGTAGTTTCACTTATTAAGATGGAAAATAAAGACCATAGAAGTATAATCCATCCTTCTGAAATGTGGTGAAGTAGAAATATAAGTTGTATGAAATAGAAAAACTCCAGTAACTGTCCTCCCACCACGTGTGTGTGTGTGTGTGTGCTCATGTGGAGGCAGCGGCGGTCGTGTGCTCCTCCACTCCAGCAGATGTCACCTTCTCTCCGGCTGAGCTGCGGCTGTTGAACTAAAGAAAAAGAGTTCAGCGTGAGAGATTTGTGCCTGACTCTGATGGATGTTGATGCCCGGGGTGGAAACCCTCCGAGTCCAGTCTGAAGGGAAAATAACAGCACCAACTCTCCAGGTTTTAAACCATCAACCAAGAGGCGAGGGTGTTAAAATATACCTCCACCAATGACAACAGCGTGTTTGTCTGCAACATAAAAAAACGTTTGTTCTTCTCCAACTATGCGCACTTTTGAGATGTGTGGGAAGTTTGTGCGTAAAAGTGCGCGCTCCTCCGTTGCGCAGCACGCTCGCTTCCCATACTATCTTCATCTTCCTCTTCATCGGATCTAGAGCCGAGCAGCAGCAGCAGCAGCAGCAGCAGCAGCTCAGCTTCAACCCAGCTGAAAATGGCTGAGCTCCGTCCCGCCCGGGGGAGCGCCAGTCCGCCTCTCACCGGGTTCATGTGCGTTTTGTTGCTCGTTTTTGTCTCCGTCGCCTGCGCGAGTCGTGATGCTGTTTCAGGAAACAACGAGACGAGGATCGACCCGGCCGGAGACACGCAAGAGGACCCCCACCATCAAACCAACTCCACCGCTCACAAGAAGGCTTTCCCCGTCCTCTCCTTCAACTACGAACACGTCCGGAAGCCCTTCGAGATCTCTCTGTGGATCCTCCTGGCCCTGCTCATGAAACTTGGTGAGTGGCACATGTGACACAAATTAACTGCGTTTCCTTCTGCCACAATAACCACACACTCCTCCTCCTCTGGCATCAATAACACGCTGGATCATCATGGTCACCCAGGCTCCAAAAAACTGCTGGTGCACAGCTTTTAAAGTCTGTAAAATCATTAAAGTGTCTTGTTATCATCAGACATAAATGAATAGAGAAGAACAGCTGTGATTAAAATACAAATGCATTTAATCAACCAGCTGCTGAGTTTAAGAAGTGATGTGTCCAGGATCTGTGTAAAGCACAAAGTGACATTTCACAGCTCGGCAAGAGACAGATTTGTGTTAAATTAGCAGAATATTTTATGAAGTTTGGTTAAGAAAATATCTTTAATGTCCACCGGTGTAAACATTTCTCTTTGGCTCACAGGACGTAAGAAATGAGACTGTGTTACGTATTAAAAAGAGTCAGTCAGAGTTAGTTAGACGCAGACATATAGATGAAAGATGATTTACACAAGCTGGGAGGAGGCCTCGGGGAAGACCCAGGACCAGGTGGAGAGATTATATCTCCACACTGGCCTGGGAACGCCTCAGGATCCCCCAGTTAGAGCTGGTTAATGTGGCCCGGGAAAGGGAAGTTTGGGGTCCCCTGCTAGAGCTGCTGCTCCCGCGACCCGACCCCGGATAAGCGGCTGAAGATGAGATGAGATGAGATTTACACAACAACTCATAGCAGCAGCATCATTTCCTCTCATGTTTGTGGATTACCTCCCAGTTGTTGAGTTAGGAATGTTGATAAAGGACTTTTTATACATGTTTAATTGCCAGTGAGCCACCAGGCAGAAGAGGAAAGGTTAAAACACTCATTGAGAACCGTGGACAGTCCAGACTCTGCTGACTGATACCGAGGAAGTTTGTGAGCATCTTTTGAAAATGGATTTTCACAGAAGTTCACCTGGAAGTCCAAAAACTGTGCCACAGTATTTAAAGTCATCTAAAGTTTCCACTTGTCGTCCATTTAATGAGACAGGCTCTAAGTTCATACCTTGTTTTGTGACGATAATTATTAATTTTGTCTTGGTTACATTGATTTCTAGCTTGCTCTCGTGACGCCACGTTTGGACAATTGGACAATACAAGAATATCAAGTCGTGTTTGATCGGCACGTCCTAGTTTAATCTGAGTATCTGAGATAAACAGGTCAGCACGGGGTCAGGATGGCTGTTAATCTGTGTCTATGGGAGAGAAGTCTCTGCCAGAACAAATGAAACATGAGTTTAACAGATGTGTTAAAGTGTCCAGGCTGCAGAAATGGGCTAAAGGTAGAATATGTTAAATGTGTTCTCTCTTGTTTGATTTGCGGTGTCCTGTTTTATCCACAGTCATGTTGGAAAGATCAGAGACACTGCAACAGTAACAAGAGACAAGAAGCTTCTCGCTCTTTGTGTGTTTTTAAGACGCTTGTTTTGTTAATACTGAACTGAACAGAGAGCTGAATGTGCCTCCACAGGCCGCTTCAGTTCTGCTTCTACGCTGCACAAACTTATTTTAGGACGAGCGTGACGGTGCGAGCGTCTGGCTGTAGACGAAGCAAATGTTGAAGGATTAGTTTAAATTTGGCAACAGGCTACGAAGCAGTTGCTCGGACTAATCGGATGAGATCAGATGTTTATCTGCGTAGATCTATAATAAGTTTTCTTCTGACTGCTGTGACACACTGGACACACGATTAGCTCACTTCTTACTTTTTAGGTTAATATTTTTATTAGGAGGCACATTAGAGCAGGATCCAATGTTATCATGACGTTGAGTATCACATCACATCCACATCACAATTGAAAACATACGTACGTACCCAATAGTGCACTTCCGACTCTGAGGATAAGATAATCCTTGTCAGTCTCACAGTGGAGACATTTTCAGTGTTAAAGCAGCAAAGATGATACTGCAAATGACAAATGCATCAGTAAAAATGCAACATGGAGTAAATATTTAAAACATTTATGAAGTTCACACGGTGTCTGCATGGTCTTAAATAGTTTGAAAATTGATAAAACAATAATTGAGTCAAGTCTTGAAGCTCATTTTGGAAGGATTACATTTCTTAGCTTCACTTTGTATATTTGTCCAAAGAGGGTGTGCACTAAAGTTTGTGAATTTAAAGACTGCGTAGATGTGTGGAAATTCTGCGTAGTTTACAGAAATCCTGCTAAATTCCTTTAAATCATCTCAAAAAGACAACCGTTGGCGCACTCACTCACTCACTCACTCACTCACTCACTCACTCACTCACTCACTCACTCACTCACTCACTGACTCACTCACTCACTGACTGACTCACTCACTCACTCACCCACTCACTCACTGACTCATTCACTGACTCACTCACTCACTCACTCACTCACTCACCGACTCACTCACTCACTCACTCACTCACTCACTCACTCACTCACTCACCCACTCACTCACTGACTCATTCACTCACTCATTCACTCACTCACTCACTCACTCACTCACTCACTCACCGACTCACTCACTCACTCAGTCACTCACTCACTCAGTCACTCACTCACTCAGTCACTCACTCACTGACTCACTCACTGACTCACTCACTCACTCACTCCCCCACTCACTCATTCACTCACTCACTCACTCACTCACTCACTCACTCACTCACTCACTCACTCACTCACTCACTCACTGACCCACTCACTCACTCACTCACTCACTCACTCACTCACTCACTCACTCACTCACTCACTCACTCCCCCACTCACTCACTCACTCACTCCCTCACTGACTCACTCACTCACTCACTCACTCACTCACTCACTCACTCCCCCACTCACTCACTCACTCCCCCACTCACTCACTCACTCACTGACTGACTGACTGACTGACTCACTCACTCACTGACTGACTGACTGACTGACTCACTCACTCACTCACTGACTGTCTCACTGACTGACTGACTCACTGACTCACTCACTCACTGACTGACTGACTGACTGACTGACTGACTGACTGACTCACCCACTCACCCACTCACTCACTCACTCACTCACCCACTCACTCACTCACTCACTCACTCACTCACTCACTCACTCACTGACTGACTCACTGACTCACTCACTCACCCACTCACTCACTCACTCACTCACTCACTCACTGACTGACTCACTCACTGACCCACTCACTCACTCACTGACCCACTCACTCACTCACTCACTCACTGACCCACTCACTCACTCACTGACCCACTCACTCACTCACTCACTCACTGACTCACTCACTGACCCACTCACTCACTCACTCACTCACTCACTGACTCACTCAATCACTCACTCACTCACTCACTCCCTCACTCACTCACTCACTCACTCACTCACTCACTCACTCACTCACTCACTCACTCACTCACTCACTCACTCACTCACTCACTGACCCACCAACTGATGGCTGCTTGATAACATGACATGAAGGTTACTTTGGGTGTTAGGCTTCATGGCTTCAAATCAATGTAGAGTATTCTGTAAATCATAAATGAGTCATAGAGTGTGGTCTTTACCTTGTCTGTAAAGTGTCCTGAGATAACTTCTGTTATGATTTGACACTGTAAATAAAACTGAATTGAATTGAATGAACATCGATACAATGGAAAAACTGTGCATCATGTTAAACGAACAGGAACAACATGTACAGTCCTCCTCCCAAGATGTTTTCTTATTTTACACATGTGGCCCAAACGGGACATGATCAGGCAACAAATGCGATGTGCGTATCCATACTGCTTCTTACTTTAACCATTTTTCTTATGGTGTTTTTTACTAAATTTCATCAGAATTTACATAATTATTGTTATTTAAAGTGTTGTATTACTTGGAGTATTCATACTGCCAGTGTTGTTGTTCTGTATTTAATACCACCCACCCATTTCTGATCAGCCGCCAACCAGACTGATCACATTTTGTTTAATTATTTTATTGTTGAGGGCGACACGGTGTTGTGGTGGTTAGCACTGTCCCCTCACAGCGGAAGGGTTCCTGGTTCAAATCCCGGCTAGGACCCTTCTGTGAGGAGTTTGCATGTTGTCCCCGTGTCTGCGTGGGTTTTCTCCGGGTTCTCCGGTTTCCTCCCACAGTCCAAAGACGTGCAGGTGTTCGGTTCATTGATGACTCTAAAAAAAAGTGCCCGTTGGTGTGAGTGTGAGTGTGAATGGTTGTCTGTCTCTGTTTGTGCCCTGCGATAGACTGGCGTCCTGTCCAGGGTGTGTGAAGATGAATGAATGAATTTTATTGTTTAGTATCTTTTTTGTAAATGTGATTCCAACGTTATGGGCTAATCTTTGTTTCCTGCCACATTAAATAGAGCCAGTATTGAGCGATATTAGCTTAGCACAGATTACATTCATTTAGATGACGTTTTTATCAAAAAATAAGTAAAATAATTATCATTTAAACCATTAAGATACCACGCAAAATTCACGGGAGTCCGTCAAATGAACCGAATCAAGTCCTGCAGATGTGTTTGTACCTGTGTAGATGTGGACTTATATGCTGAGGTACAATCCGTCCCCCAGAGAGCTTTAAAAAATGTTTTTTTTCAAATGTAAAAATCCACCTCAGTACATTTTTTAACCACAACTCATAAAAATGTATATATGTACTGTTATATACTCATCCACCCTGATGTTGAGTGTGAAAACACAGAGTTGTGATGATTCTGAAGGATCTCTCCTGCAGTTTGTCGTTGGCATGAAGCTTATCTCTTCTGTCCAGCTGTTGTCTAACGAGGGCCGGTCCGTCTTCCGGTCCTAATGCACTGCGCGATAACAAAGGTCCCAGTGTGCAGAGGGCAGAGGAGGGGCCGAGGACGGCCGCACACGGGACCACTCACTGCAGAAAACATTTGTTACAGCAGCTGAGTGTCGAGGCCTCGATCGGCCGAATATGAAACTAAAGGAGCAGAACATCGTCACTGCTCCTTTAATCTGCTGAACCACCTTTATTTAACCTTTAGATGACCAGGTCGTCAAAAAAACGAATGACATGAGTTAATAATCTCAGAGGAAGTCGATTCAAATTCCAGTTTTGTACCGGTTCTCAACTTGAACCGGGTCTGGATTCCCGTCCCAACATGTGATTTTTCACTGTTTTCTGACTTAAGGACAAAAAAAAAAACATTAATCAACGATGGAGATGATGGTTAGCTGCAGCAACACCCACTAGAGGATAATAATAGTGAAACATTCCCAGTTTAATGCAGATTGAATGCATAAATGTAGCCCACACAGACATTTCTGTTCAGCCGTTCTGTTCGTATAGACGTCTGTTTGTCTCCTGCAGCAGCGGCGTGTTTTATATTTCATGAGGACGCTGCAGTGGAGCAGACTGAGTGAGTCAGTGCCCTGCTCTAATGCACACGGTGATTTATCACTAAATGTATTTGCCGTTGCCTCCGCAGTGTCCTTTAACAGTGAACCCGTGAACAGCTGACTCCTAAAAGCATATCAAATGTATTCTTTTAATGTTGGTTGACTGTATTTTCTGATTTATGAAGTTATCCCCACTGTGAAAGAAGAAGAATTACTTTATTTAGTTACAAACATACAGGCCCGAAATACACACACATGCACAAACAGGACCTATATACATGCAATCAATGGAGAGACGTCAGAGCGAGAGGGCTGCCAGTGGATCGGCGCCCCGAGCATTTGGGGGTTCGGTGCCTTGCTCAACAGCGCCTTTGCCCAGGAGATGAACTGGCACCTCTCCAGCCACCAGTCCACGCTCCGTTCATGGTCCACACAGTGCCCCTAAATACTTATACTTTAATACGTCAACACAATGAAACAATAACTCGGCTTTATAGATGTGTGCACATATTAATTGAGATAATGTCTCATTTGCATATTTGATTTTAATGATTCAGAAAACTTTTGATACAAAAATGAAGTGTGTTAATGTCAGCGGGGGAAGTTCCCTGCGTATCTGTTGGTTTCACCTGTCGTGTCTTCAGTTGTCATGAGCTCTTCGTGTCTCTGCAGGTTTTCACATTATCCCCCATGTGTCGCACGTCGTCCCAGAGAGTTGTCTGCTGATCGGCGTCGGTCTGCTGGTGGGCGGCATCATCAAAGCCATCGGAGAGAAAGCACCCGTCCTCGACAATAAGCTCTTCTTCCTCTACCTTCTGCCTCCCATCATCCTCGATGCCGGCTACTTCCTGCCCATCCGCGCCTTCACGGAGAACATGGGCACCATCCTGGTGTTCGCCGTGGTGGGAACTCTGTGGAACACCTTCTTCATCGGCGGGATGATTTACGCCGTGTGTCAGATCGAAGGAGCCCAGCTGGGCGGCGTGGACCTGCTGTCCTGCCTGCTGTTCGGCTCCATCGTCTCGGCCGTGGACCCCGTGGCCGTCCTCGCCGTGTTCGAGGAGATCCACATCAACGAGCTGCTGCACATCCTGGTGTTCGGGGAGTCGCTGCTCAACGACGCCGTCACTGTGGTGAGTGGAGTGAAGGCGTGAGAGGCCACTTCACACTTCTGCTCCACCACATTTACACATACATTTTCATCCTTTGAGTAAAACACTTCACGTTTCTCTCCGCAGGTTCTGTATCACCTGTTCGAGGAGTTTTCTCACGCAGGAAGTGTGACGGTGACAGACGCCCTCCTCGGGGTCGTCTGTTTCTTCGTGGTGTCGCTGGGAGGCGTCATGGTGGGCGCCATCTACGGCATCCTGGGGGCCTTCACGTCCCGCTTCACCTCGCACACCCGCGTCATCGAGCCCCTGTTTGTCTTCCTCTACAGCTACATGGCGTACCTCTCCGCGGAGGTCTTCCACCTGTCGGGCATCATGTCGTGAGTGATCGAAACTTTATCCACATTTGCCACGTTTCTTTTTTTATGTTCTGCATGTTGTGATTGGCTGGTAACATATATGACCTTTAACATAGGAACATAGGACCCGGGGAACATAGGATCCAGGGAACATAGGATCCAGGGAACATTGGACCAAGGGGAACATAGGACCAGGGGACATAGGACCCAAGGGACATAGGACCCAGGGGACATAGGACCCGGAGAACATAGGATCCAGGGAACATAGGATCCAGGGAACATTGGACCAAGGGGAACATAGGACCAGGGGACATAGGACCCAAGGGACATAGGACCAAGGGGACATAGGACCCGGGGAACATAGGATCCGGGGGACTTAGGACCCAGGGGAACATAGGACCCAGGGGACATAGGACCCGGGGAACGTAGGACCCGGGGGACATAGGACCCGGGGGACATAGGACCCAGGGGACATAGGACCCCGGGGAACATAGGACCCAGGGAACATAGGACCCGGGGAACATAGGACCCGGGGGACATAGGACCCAGGGGAACATAGGACATAGGGAACATAGGACCCAGGGGAACATAGGACCCAGGGTACATAGGACCCAGGGAACATAAGACCCGGGGAACATAGGTACGCTCCCGTTACAGACATGACAGTGAAATCAATCTTCTGATCTAATTCTCAGCAACAATGCAAACTACCCTAAACTACTTCGTTATGTTTTGCTTCATCACCTCACTCTAAAACACAACACTCGTCAGTTGATGCTTTAAAACCTTTCAGAAACAATTCTCACCTCGTCCCTCAGGTTGATAGCATGTGGCGTGATGATGCGGCCGTACGTGGAGGCCAATGTCTCCCACAAGTCGTACACCACCATCAAATATTTCCTGAAGATGTGGAGCAGCGTGAGCGAGACGCTGATCTTCATCTTCCTGGGTGTTTCCACGGTGGCCGGTCCTCACTTCTGGAACTGGACCTTCGTCATCGTCACCGTCGTCCTCTGTCTGTTGTCCAGGGTGCTGGGTCAGTAAACAAAACAACACAAATTGTTACTTTTGTCCTGTTTCTGCACTGTATTAAAGTCTCCGCCTCTTCATAAACTGGTTTGTGGTGTTTGCTGTGTTCTTCAGGAGTCATCGGTCTCACCTTCATCATCAATAAATTCCGTATTGTGAAGTTAACCAAAAAGGACCAGTTCATCGTGGCCTACGGTGGCCTGCGTGGTGCCATCGCCTTCTCACTGGGCTTCCTGCTGACCAACAACAAGATGAAGGACATGTTCCTCACCGCCATCATCACGGTCATCTTCTTCACCGTCATTGTGCAGGTGCATTTAGTAATAAACAACCAGGAGGTTTTTTGTAATAACTCAGGTTCGGCCCTCCATATCTGTAACCAGTAACCTTTTACTGACCTCTGTTGGCGTCTCACTGGAACTGTATCCAACCTTTCTAAGGGCGCACTCACACTGTCCGTCCGTACCGTGCCCCGTGCTTTAGGGTACTTGCCCCCCCCTTCTCCCCCCACAGCCCAGGCCCATTTGTACTCACACTACCTGGGCCTCGGCGAATGCTTCTTGCTGCCTATACGTCATCACGCCGTAACACGTCACACGCATTAATGACGTCATGGCGATGCGTGGCTTTGTTCACAAATCTTTCCATAGACCTCAGAGTTTTTGTGCGTCTTGTCGACTGTTTTTGAATATTTTCATCGACCAAATCTGCAGTAAACACTCCACCTCCGCATCACACCAACGTGAAGCTTTCACGCCATTGTTTTAAATGTCCACGCATGGTCCGTCCTTCTTTTTTCTATGTCCAAACAGGCGCACATAAAATGACGTCAAACCGCCGTAGGCCTCGTGCTCGTACACGTGGAGACTCGAAGACGAGGGGTAAACCAAACGTGGGGATCAGGAGATGAAACACAAACGGGTGGTGGAGAACAGGAACTCTGGAAACTATAACAAAAGAAACAAAGAAGTAGTAAGATAAACCAACGCAACATGGAAAGGGAACACGATCATAAAGTAGGTAGCAACCAAACGAGAGACTCGAACCATGAAACAGCAATACGGTCTGGCAACGGACGTGGGTCACATCCAGCTCTTTATCCGGGCGTTGACGAGGAGACGAGCCACAGCTGGGTGGGACCACGCCGACCAGCTCCAACACAGGGACACACAGGGAACGACACATGCAGGGAGAAACAGACAGAGGGAGACAAACTCACACAAAAGGAAGAGGGAAGAGACTGACAGGACAGGAATCCTGACACCTCATGCCTAACTGTAACGTCAAATGCAGATGATTTTTATCGATACATGAAGAGATTTTTGCTCCTTGTGCTGCTGACACGGCT
This sequence comes from Echiichthys vipera, assembly GCF_963691815.1. Taxonomy (NCBI): domain Eukaryota; kingdom Metazoa; phylum Chordata; class Actinopteri; order Perciformes; family Trachinidae; genus Echiichthys; species Echiichthys vipera. The sequence goes on from NC_139838.1 coordinate 24,832,926, forward strand.
GCAAATCATTTTTACCCCACAGCTGATAAATGATACTGTATTTTCAGTGGTTTTCGGCGCTTTTCCATTCGACCAAAATAATTCAGGAGCCCCGTTGTCAATGTCCACATGACCTCACTTCCTGTTTGTGTGTCCAGGGAATGACGATCAGGCCTCTGGTGGAGCTCCTGGCCGTGAAGAGGAAGAAGGAGAGCAAAAGATCCATTAATGAGGAGATTCACACACAGGTGAGATCGGCATGGATTTATTTCAGTTTTTTTACACCGACAATAGAAGAGAAGAGTTAAAGAACGAGGCGTGTTTGTTTATTGTTCATTTTCACGCATAAATAACAGCATTTAAACCTCGTTCTGTCTCCAGTTTCTGGATCATCTCCTCACGGGCATCGAAGACGTCTGCGGTCATTATGGACATCATCACTGGAAAGACAAGTATGACTCTCCCCTCTTACTGCCTTTGATAATCATCTTTATAATAACAATAATAATAAACTCATACTGCACTTTTCCTAACAATGTTACAAAGTGCTTAACAAAAGAAAACAAAACAAGACACAAACTGAGAATAAGGACGTAAAGACAATTAAAGTGACAGGAACAAATAAATGGGAATAAAAACAGTATTAATAGGAAAATATTAAACGTTTCAGAAAGCTTCACAAAGAGAAAACGGGGAAAAGACACAAATAAATTGTTATATATGATGTGTGAAAGTATTGAGGATACCTTCTAATATTATATATTTTAAATTAGATAAATTAGATGGATTGATAATAAATGATAAAGATCTTGCACAAATTCTAAAGAAATTAAGATTGAAGCTTTGGCTGGAGCATGTTTTCTGGTAATTCACTCAATAAATAATTAAATAGTCTTTATGAAATAACCTCATGGTAAATCAGAGTTTTGTTTACTTTAATGTAAATTAAACATGTTAGCAAATGAAAAATAGAGTTTTTTATTATTTTATCAAGAACTTTCATGCAAAAAATCACAATTTTCACATCAGATTTCCTGGAAAGTTTGAGTTAGTATGATCTTGTTATTATCAATTTATTTTGATTTATGATTTAATCACGATACACTTCTATGAAAGACGATAAATGATGATATTGAATTATCGGCCAGCTCTCCCTGCAGCCTCCCTCTGCCTCATGTAATATTTAAATGTAGTTGCAGAGAGGGAGCACGTTCAAGGTGAATTTATTTCTGGTGTTATAACACAGAGCTGCACAATGAAGTATAAGTAGCTCCTTCACACTTCACACACATATTTAAATGTTTAAATTAGAATAAAAAAATAAAAACAGATACTAATATACATAAAAACCTCATGAGACAATGAGACATGAGGCAGGTGATGATAACTGTGATTTCCCGCCGTCCTCAGGCTGAACCGCTTCAATAAAGCCTACGTGAAGAGGTGGCTGATCGCAGGCGAGCGCTCCACGGAGCCGCAGCTCATCTCCTTCTACAACAAGATGGAGATGAAACAGGCGATGATGATGGTGGAGAGCGGGAGCTCCGCCAAGCTGCCCGCCCTCCTGTCGTCCGTGTCCATGCAGTGAGTATCATCAAGTGTTCTTCTTTCATTTAAAAGCTGCTTTTGTTCGTTATGACGGATTTATTCACGGACACGCCACAATAATATGAAGTCAGAGGCGTTCAGGATTTGCCCTGTTGCAGCGTCAGAGGTCAAAGGTCAGATTCTGGGCTCTGCCAGAACCCACAGACCCACTCTGCCACTGAACCACATCTCTGTGGCTCAGTGGCAGAGGTCGTCCTCCATTCGAGAGATAGGAGGTTCGATCCCCAGCTCCCCCGGTCCACATGTCGTAGTGTCCTTGGGCAAGACACTGAACCCTGAATTGCTCCCCGTGCTGCGCATGGGTGTGTGAATGTGGTGTGAATGATTAGATTAGATGGTATGAAGATGTCCACTGCCGTCTGTGTGAATGGGTGAATGTGACAAGTGTGAAAGCGCCTTGAGTAGTCAGAAGACTAGAAAGGCGCTTTATAAGTACAAGTCCATTTACCAAGTCCATGTTGCCCAGAACACAGGACTCCATATCAGGGAACCGGTGAATTGCCGGTGTATAAATATGACTCTATACTGAATATATATATAATTCTGTGCTTTGGGGTTAATTCTGTTAAGACCCTAAAGTTGAAGCAACAACGTGTCTCCACAGAAACATTCAGCCGAGAGACGCGGACAGACGACGGGCGATCCCGAGCATCTCGAAAAGTCGTGAACAAGAGATCAGAAAGATTCTGCGCGGCCACCTGCAGAAGACCAGACAGAGGGTATGAGAGCACGTCTGCGAGCACAGAGCGAGTTAAAGAGAGATGAACGAGGCGTCAGATAATATTCAATTAAATTAAATTTACAGAACCAAATCATAACAGACGTTATCTCAAGACACTTTACAGACAGAGTAGGTAAAGACCACACTCTGAGACTTATTCATGATTCACAGAGACCCAACAATTCCCCCATGAGCAGCAACAAGTCACACTTTCTTTAATAATTTTAACAATAATTGTAATAATTATTATAGTTATAACAGGCAGGAGCGTCAAACAGACCCAGCTCTACCGAGGACGGCTGTCTGTCTTGACCGGTCGGGGAAATGGAGACAAACAGACGCAAATATGCAAACAACCACAGAAGTAACAGTTAAAAATATAAAAAATATAAAAAATAACAAATATCTAAGTCACTGGATCTCAAACTGAGGCATTTGTGCCACAGGTGGAACTCAAAGGTATCTCCAAATTTAAGAAAACAAAAATGTATTACTTAATTAATATAATGCTCATAGAATACTGTTAAAGATCTGTGAAATGTAATTTAAAATTATTATTATTATTATTAGTTTAATTAAAAGGGGACAGTGCAATTTCATAAAACACAGGACTAAACGTGGTTAAAAGAGCCAGAATCAGCCAGAAGGCCAGTTTTCATCTGTCGTCCCCTGAACATGATGAGAAAAGGCAATAAAACTATTTAAAAAAGAGAGAGAGAAGAAAAAAGCACACAAAACATTTACAATATAATACAAAATACATACATACATACAATACAACATCACAACGGGCTCATCCTTTAGTGTTGATGAGCCACATGTTCAGTTGTTTGTGAGGGCCGTGTGTGTTGTGAGGCGTTTAACCTCCTCAGGTCCTGAGCTCCACACATGTGCACTCGTTACTGACCGGCCGACTCACTGAACGTGCTCCTGAGCAGAGGAACAGTCACCTCTGACAGAGCCTCGAGTGATGTTTTTGTTTCAGTATCAGCCGGTTACGTGGTCACGGTCATGAGTTATAGATAGATAGATAGATAGATAGATAGATAGATAGATAGATAGATAACTTTATTTATCCCCAAGGGGAAATGAGGTCATCGTAGCAGCGGTACAGAGCAATCAGAAGTACTAAAATAAGAAAAAAATACAAAATATGAACAACAATAAAATAGAATAAAATAAAAGTACAGTATTGCAGATAAAACACTATATTAAATGTGCTATGTGGATTTTAATGTGCAAGTGAGATAAGGTGCATGTCAGTGATAGTTCACTTTGAGTAGTGTGAGTTTATTCCCTGAGCGTTGTTGTGCAGCGTTGTTGTGCAGTGTTGTTGTGCAGCGTTGTTGTGCAGCGTTGTTGTGCAGCGTTGTAGAGTCTGACGGCTGCAGGTAGGAATGATTTCCTGTGCCGTTCTTTGAGGCAGCGGGGTTGAATGAGTCTGCTGCTGAAGCTGCTCTGAAGCTCGTCCAGGGTTTTATGGAGGGGACGGGAGACATCGTCCATGATCCCCAGCAGTTTTGCATCCTGTGCTCCACAACCTCCTCCAGGGTGACGAGCTTAGAGCCAACAACAGACCCTGCCTTCTGATATGTGAGCTAAACTGTGATTGCAGGAGGGTAAACAGATGAAAAATGACTGGTTTGAAAACACTGAAGTGTCCTAAGGCTGAAGGTCCTCGAGACAGCGACTGCAAGTTCGACTCCGACCTGCGCCCCTTTGCTGCGTGCCCCCCTCTCTCTCTCTCACCCCATTTCCTGTCTTTCCTCTAATAAAAGGCGTGAAAACCAATCTTAAAAACAAAACTAATGATAGTTTATATGAGTAATAGTGATATAAGCAGCACCACCACAATGACGACAAAGCACAAACATCTCCAGGGAAGAATTTAAATAAATAGTAAATAAAAGTGTGTTTGTTCTCCTCAGCTTCGCTCCTACAGCCGACACGACCTGATGATCGACCCGTTTGAGGACGACGTGACTGAAGTTCGCTTCAGGAAGCAGCGGGTGGAGATGGAGCGGAGGGTGAGAGCTTTGAAACCTTATTCACAGATGACGTTTGTTACCGAGACGACTCCGTTACTCAACCTTTTTCTGATTCAGTGTTTTTTACTTCACTGAATGTTGCACTGAAGCCAGTTCAGTCTCATTTTACTGAAGCAAACGACCTTTAAATGATTTTTAATGCTGTTAAATAAAGAGTTAATTATCTTGTTATTAAAAAACAAACAGAATATCGTTTCCTTTTATAATTTATAAAGTTTATCAGAGATCAGAAGTTCAAACGGTGCAGATCGAGCTGCTGGTGACGGACTTTGTGACTGTTCGCTTTTCAAAATAAGAGTTTATACAAAGAACATGTGAAATAAGATTAATTCTATGATATTCCCAATAAATATAAAACACCTGTGTCCCTTTTATCAAATCAAAAAGAAAACAGCATTGAATTGTGACGGAAATGTCTTAACTCTTGAAAACAAGTGATTGATTCCTGACAGCGACGGATCTCAGACGACAAACGGAGACAAAAAGAAGCATTTTTACTGAATCAGTTTTGAGATATTACAGATATCTGACAAACGTTAGGCTACAAGTGACAAGAAGAGACGATATTTTGTTTAACGGCATAAAAAAAAGAAAGAATACCTCGAGCGTGATATAATTTAACATGTCTCATATCTTAGATTTCAGGATGATGAGTATTGTTCAGTATTAAACTGTCAGCGTTTGCGTCTCTTTCACAGATGAGTCACTACCTCACGGTTCCTGCAAACCGTCAGGAAACGCCGCCAGTGAGAAAAGTCTGCTTTGAACCAGGTCAGAGTTCCTCCTGTCGTGTCATTAAATGTCCCTGTGGCGTTTTTCATGCTGCTTTAGAGTCGCAGTGATATTTTCTGGGTAAAAACAGCAGGTTGGGTGTAAACAGGAAGATTGAGCCTCATTCACCAATATCTTCTTTTTCTTAAACTTGTTCTTGGTAAAACTTTACGTCTTGACTTGTTCTTAAACCGCTGAATTGTTCGTACCCATGTTCTTAGAACGATGAATCCCATTTCCTTGTAAGTTGAAAGCACGGTTCATTCTTAGGGCGCACTCACACTGTCCATTCGTACCGTTCCCTGTGCTTTAGGGTACTTATCGCCAGGCTTTTGCTATGGTTGTCATCTTTCTCTCTGTCTCTCTTCAGTTTTATTTAACGGGCAGACGTTGCAGGTCTCTAAATGCTCGGACTAACAGACTTAAGAACAGTTTTTATCCAAAAGCTATAACAGTGCAGAACACCGCAAACACCTTTACCTATGATGGTCCATGATGCTCGGGGTGCATGTGTGTGTGTGTGTGTGTGTGTGTGTGTGTGTGTGTGTGTGTGTGTGTGTGTGTGTGTGTGTGTGTGTGTGTGTGTGTGTGTGTGTGTGTGTGTGTGTGTGTGTGTGTGTGTGTGTGTGTGTGTGTGTGTGTGTGTGTGTGTGTGTGTGTGTGTGTGTGTGTGTGTGTGTGTGTGTGTGTGTGTGTGTGTGTGTGTGTGTGTGTGTGTGTGTGTGTGTGTGTGTGTGTGTGTGTGTGTGTGTGTGTGTGTGTGTGTTAAAGGTCTAGCCTTTTATTTTTGATGCTTTTAATGTAAAATTATATATATTTCTGCACTTTAAGGGTTTGTACTGTAAATTTTCGTCATCAAGACAATTCAATTCAATTTTCTAATCAAGCCTTAAAAAACAGACTTCTGCCACTTTGTGTTATTGTGTTTTGTTAAATAATGACTCTAATAATTAAGAAATATTATAAATGCTAAAATATATTGTAATTTAAATACAACTGTATAACAGAAGAGAATAACAGTCAGCACTCAGGTGTGAGTCAGCGTCCTCCAGAGTGAGCGTTCGTTCGTTTTCACAAATCCCCGCTGAGAAAACACCGGTGAAAAGTGCATAAATGTGTTTCATATCGTTGGTGAATGAGGATCAATGTCTTTTTTTCAGAGTAAGAGCAAAAAAACAGATTTCTGAAGGTAAACAAAGCAAATGTTGAAGCACTAATTTGTGTCTTACTCCTCCAGAACACCAGGTTTACACTTATGATGCCAGCAGGAGCCCCCGGGACCCGACTGAGCCGGACCCCAGCCCTCCTGACGCCGTCAGCGTGCTGAGCGAATCCCCCCGGAGGCCCAATCAGAGCGGCGAGCAGGAGGAGCAACTGAGATTATCCCGCTGCCTTAGTGACCCCGGACACAACAAAGAGGAGGATCTCTCCTGATGAAGCACATGCTTTAGATCCTGCTCCTGAGTGAACGGGTGATATTTATCAAGTATTATTCTCGTGACGCGACATTATGCAGATTTCTTTTCTCACAACTTGATACGAACACATTACTAAAGCTTGCATCAGCCGCCATTTGCTGTTTCAGGCTTTATTTACAGCCTGAAGTCAGAGTTTTGTGTCTTTTACAAGCAGATTTAAATCAAATACAGAAAGAAAAAGCACCAGACGGGTGGAGTTCACCGCCTGAGAGCACAGTGTAAAGAATCCATCAACTCGACAGATACCATGTCCAATATTAATATTATTATTATTTCATATATATATCAGTGTTGACGTATTTATCAGCCGATGAGGAGCTGCACAGAAATGCCAAAGAAATGTTTGAGGTGATGTAGAAACAGTGTCGCGTTCGCGGCGTCGCTCTGTGGACGGTGTCGGTCGCCGTTTGGTCCAAACTAAAACATCTCAATGATTCGATGTATTTCCATAAAACTTTGTACAGACGTTCTTGTCCCCCAGAGGATGAACTGTAACGACTCTGAACATCGCCTCCCCACCGCTCCAGCGCCATCATCTGGTCACATTTTTAATTTGTCCAATACTTTATTAAACAACCGAATATCTGCGAAACTAACGTTCCCATCAGCCCGAGCGGTTAAATAGATAAATCCCGGTTTGTGTCATGACACTGTGGGCGCTGATTTACAGTGTTTAGCCTTGTTCGGACGGGATTAGTCTAATGTGGGGACGTGGGGTAACAGTTTTACCTCAGGACGTCTGTAATATAAATGTCCAATTCACTCTGTATCATACCAGGAGTGGGAGGGGTTACTCAATTTACACACTGCGTCACCTCCCTGTCTCCATGTGCGTGCTACGTAGCTTCCTCATATCACAAAATTACGTAAACACTAAATTAAAGGACAGAACCGATTATCCAAAGCTCCTCCATGCTCAAAAAAAAAGGTGGAAACTAAGTATTAACAGGATTTGACTGGATACGTATGTTTTACAGAGGGTCGTACTCAGACGGGACTAGTTTGACCTGAGGTTTTTTTTCACAGAAGGTGAAACTCGCTGTATTTTCAAAGACATTTTCCGTATTTATCACTGAAATGGTGCATTCAGACAGGACTAAGAATGGCCGTACCCAACACACCACATTAAACTAATCCCGTCCGAACAGGGCTGAAAGAAGGACTCTGTAGCCCCCTAGAGGAGCGGCGCATCGGAGATTTACAAAATCTGCCAAATAACGCAAAGCACATAGTTGCCATGACGCAGCCCTGGATTAAAATGGTAGACCCTTTAAGCGCTAATGAGCAAGTGTTAGCACACCAACAAACTAAAATGGTGCACGTGGCAAACATTACTTCCTCTTAAAGGGACAGTTTCAGGATCCTTTAGATCCGGGCTCAAGATGTTCGTAATGCTGCACGCGGTTGTTCACGTGAAAATGACCGAAATAGTTTTGAAAAATGAAAGAAGAGAGTTTGGAGAAGTTCACACGTGGGCTCTTCTCTCACCTCCGTACAGCTGACCAATCACAGCGTGAAGTGGAGAGGTATAGAAATGGTCGCACACAGCCTCCGTAGTTCGACGATGGAAAGGTGTAGAGGGAGAAGTGGTGACTTAAGCTATTTGGTCACCTGACTAAAGAGGAAGTACAAGTGCCTTTTGGTGTGTTTTAGTGTCTCAATCCGCACATATTGATCAAAACTAATATTAAAAATCAACGGTATCTGCCTATAAATCCTCATAGATCAGGATTTTAAAAAACTCTCCTGGTGAAATAAGAAGAAAGAACAAATCTAGGGATACAAGAATATTAAAAGACCTTAAAAAGAGTGAAACAAATGTAGTTTGACCGAAGTGTCTGTGAACAAGCTCGTGTGTAACACCGCTGCATGACTCATCAGTGTTTTCTCAGGGACATGACACAGTATTAAACGCTCGTCTCTATTTATAAAGTGATTGTTTTTGTAAGAGTAACATTCCAGCTTTGTCACATCTGAGCATTTTTATCACCAAGCTCCGCGTGTGTGTGACCGAGCCTGCTTTGAGACCTTTATCTATCTTCACATGTGCACAACACTGGACCGCCTGAGCTTCTGCTGCCTGCACGTTTGCCTTAAAATGTATTTGCTTTCCGTGTGTTTGCCAGTTGAAGTATTTTTATATTTTGAAAAGGGGGAAAAAAGTGCTCAAATCATGAATATTTGTCAAATGAAGCAAAGCTGTGTAAAATAAAGATGTGTCATTGCTTAAATCAGTGTTCAGTGCAGTGTTTTTGTTTCTTCCTGGTATCTGCTGCAATATTTCATCTACACATCATTCGACATCTGTTGCTCAGCACTTCCTGGTTCTTAATGGAAATTTCAGTCCAAATAACAGGGAGTTTGAAGTCCCCGACCTGCCAACCAGCCGAGTGTGTGATGGGATAATGACAACAAGGACAACACACACCCTCGAGCGAGCAACACGAGCAGACATGGACTTCAGCGGCACCTGGAAAGTTTATTCTGAGGAGAACCTGGATGGGTTTTTAAAAGCAGTCGGTAAGAGCATCATATCCAGATGATTTATTTACTTATGCATGCATCATTTGATCGTTTTATTTAAAATGTGCATTAATTTACTTATGTATGTGCATTCAAGGTGCACCTGACGCCGTTGCCAAAATGCGGAAGGAAGTCAAACCGGTGTTGGTGATCGAGCAGAACGGCAAAGACTTCACCTACACCATCAAGACTCCCATCTGCACCAAAGAGTACACGTTCACCCTGGGGAAGGAGTGCGAGATCGTCACCGTGGACGGCAGGAAGCTCAAGGTGATTCAAGCCTCAACTTCTTTGTGCATATTAAGAGAAGCGTGCGATGGTTCTTAGAAAGCTTCACCCTGAAAAGTGTCTTCACTCAGGAATCTTTGTATGAAGTTAGAATAATCTGATCCATGAAGAAGCACGAAGCAAATCCAGTTTCCTTTAAGTGTTCGGACGCAGGGTGGATGGATGCAAGTGACGCTCGTGCAAAATTTAAGTGCATGTTCAAATTTCAGTTGTTTTTGTGAAGTAAATCTAGAGCCACTTGCATCTTACAGTGTGTAAATGTGAGAGATTTGTGTCTGAAACTTCTAGTATTTTTGTTCAGGCTGTCTCCAATTAAAGAAATGAACATTTGTTTATTTAATCGACACATCTGCAAAGAGTTTCTCCACGAAGAATCCTGCAAAAGCATTTTTTTAACCCAAGAACAAACTGTGTTTTTTTAACCTGAGCACATAAATGTGTGTGGTTCTCATTCTGCTGCGTTTCTCTGAGTGTCACGGGTCTCGTCTCTGTGCAGCTTCAGCTTTGACTTTGACGTCTCGGAAGGTGTTTTACTAAACACACCTTTTCCTACAGGCACATGTTTGGGTGATTTTCACCCAGCAATAGTGTTGGAAGGTATTTGTATTTGTATTTATTTGTTCCTTTCATGAAAATGCTTTTGCATTACATCGTACACACACTGATGAATTCAATTCACAATCACAATACATTTAAACATTTACATGAATGTAAAGGAGCAGATAAGAAGAATACAACTCTTATATTTGTCTGCAGCTTTTCAACATAATACAAACGTGATGACCTCCCCTGATTTCAGCATTTCATCACCAAATTAAAGACTAAACCTAAAGAACAGTTTATAAAACAAGTACATCCAGCTACTCCTCAAGTTTACATGATTCAATATGTTTTGTTAAATACAATCTTTTAAATTGAAAAATATTCGGATAACTTTTTAATTCATCCTCTTAGGAATTTCATTTCAATTTTATTTATAGTGCCAAATCATAACAAAAGTTATCTCAGGACACTTTACAGAGTAGGTAAAGACCACACTCTATGACTTATGTATGATTTACATGGACCCAACAATTCCCCCGTAGAGTATTTCAGGTAAAGTTTTGGTGGATTCTTACCGAGGGAAAGAGTTATTTGTTTATTTATTTGTTTGCCAAGGACACTGAACCTTCACCAGGAACAAGTGTGACCAAAAAACAAGTTTACACCTATATTATTTTGGGTTTTTATGGATTTTTTGTCCCCAAATTCCTAATTTTCCAGTAATTTTGGAGCATTTTCATATGTTCCCCTCTTGATGCTTTTCAACACCAGACTTTCTTTGCTATTTTTGTCAGACACATGACACAGTTTAAAATAAAACACTGCTCAAATGGGTCATGTTTTGCTATATTTTGATGACAAGTACTGTTTATCGGGTGTTTTATCTCAGGCGTTAGTGATGGTGTTTGAATTTGAGCGCGAGTGTTTGAGGACAGAGGATAGAGACTCAGCATGAAACTGACTAAAAAATCCTTAGTGGACAAAAACGAGCGATTAGTCGACTAAATGACGAAGAGGGGGCAGCACAAGTTATACGAGTCGATTAACTTCCATTTTCCATTCGTGCATTAATTTAAATGTATCTGACGGTGCGATGTGTTTGTCTGGAGCAGGGCACCGTCAGAGAGGAGGACGGGAAGCTGGTCTGTGAGAACGACAAGTTCACCTCCGTCCGGGAGATGCAAGGGGACGACATGGTGGAGGTCAGCAGCGTTTAGAAACGGCTGTAAAGACAAAAAACTACTCACTGTTTTCACTGTTTTCACTGTTTCTGTCTCTGCCTCCTCACTTTTGCAGACTTACACCGCCGGCTCCGAAACGTTCATCAGCAGAAGCAAACGCGTCTGATCCTCAGCTGTGAATCTTCAACACCTTTAAACTTAAAACCTTATTACTGTTATAAATAAACCTGAATGATTAAATAAACCGACGTGTTTGTTTTCAAAGGTGGTGACATTTTATATCAAGACACAAAAGTACTTGCACAGATTCACTCCTCTGATCCTCTGACTGCAGTTTTGTTTTTGCATCAAACTGTTTGTGTGCAAATAAGAAAATACCTTTTATTTGTCACGTAATTAATTCACATGGGAGTTTACACCAATTAGAGCGTCTCCTCTGAGTCAATTAGTCGACTAATCTGTTGTTTTTGTGTTTGTCATTTACTCAATTAGTCATTTTCTTTAATGCTGAGATTATTTATGTGCACATTTCTGTTAAACACAAGATTTAAAGTGACGCTTTTATATAATTATTTGGGGAAAAACTCAGTTCTACAGATCTGCTGAATAAATCTACTCGATCGATGTTTTAAAAGTGTTTAAAACTCTTTAATCGAGGAGAGCTCAAACAAAAACAGGCTTTACCATGTGGTTATTTCATGAAACATGGGTTATTTACAAAATTACCAGAAACCTGATACGAAATTATATTTATAGGGATAATTTAAATGTATTAGATAGATTAAATGTATTATAACTTCAAAGAGGCTTCAAATGCATGAGTTAACTTGTAGTGGAGTATTTTCACAGTGTGCTACATGAGCACTTTGACTGGAGTGAAGTCGTGTCTGAAAATACACATTAACATGAATGCAATGTATTATTAGCAAAGACACAAAATACAAAGCATAATTAGATCCATGAATGACAAACATTTGCTGAGAAGAAAAGCATGTTCGAAAAAGGAGTGAGAAGAAGTTTGCACTTAATCTCCGTTCACTGTCACTCATTTTAGTTAAGCTTCCTTATTCATAATTATTAACATTTTCATTTATTATTACTTATATATGTATATATATTATTATTATTTCAACCTATCAAATATATACTTTTCTATGATTAAATGTATTACTCGTATTTGTACTTGTATTACTATATGTTCATATCAAATATATATATATCCCCAGGTGAGGATCTTTACCGTGTATCTCAGCGATCAGTACAATGTCCGTAATCCAGAATCAGTGGTCAAAAAAGCCAAACACACAGAAAACTACAGACTCAAAAACACGAAAGCATTATGTGTGTATGTATCTGAATTTCAGTGTTCATAAATTCAAGGTTTAACAAATTCAGTGTTAGAAAAATCAAAGATAAAAAATGTCAATATGCCAAATTCAGAAGCCAAATATAATGTATAAAATGCAATGTTATGAATTCATAGTAAAAAAAAAATAAAGAGTTAAATTCAGAGTCAAAACCGTCAGATACATATTTTTAAATGCATAAATATCCAGTGGTAGAAATTAAATATCTTTAAAGTGACAGATTTACTTCTTGTGTTCAGTTCCCAGTTCGTCCACAGCTGCGGTGTTGCGCTCCGCCGGCAGGGGGCGCTGTGGGCGCTGTGGGCACTTAGCGCACCACTGTTTCTCAGAGGAAGAGCCAGACGGCGCCCTGTGAGTGCGCATGCGCCGCAGATACTCTGTTCTGCAGCTCTTCCGTTTCTTGTTGTGAGTGTAACTTTATGACCAAACACATGAGGCCCCCAAACTCGTCTTTGTTCGTCAGAAACATCTCGGATGAGTCCAGGTGAGTCCACACTGACGTAAACAGGAACTTTAACGGACACTAACGGCCGCTAACGTTGACGTTCGGTTGGTTAGCTTAGCAGCTAAGGTTAGCATCCTCAGGTTACATTACACTAGCTTCAGTGTTTGACATATGTGTTCGCTGCATCTCACAGAGTTACAATTAAAACACAACCTGGAGCAGCAGCAGTCATTGTTCACATTTATTATGTTTGGTAACGTTTGTTTGTGTATAGCGGATCTGTGTCACCAGTCGGACAGTTTTTGGCTAAATTCTATCAAAGTTTCTGTTTAACCTGCGACTATAAATGATGATGTAATGTTAAGAGTTAATTTAATGGTGTTAGACTTTAGTTTAACATCTTGTCTTTGTAACCATATATCGTGTCAATGGTCTTATTTACATTTGTTTACAAGAGTTGTCAAAAGGACGCTAACACTGGTGAATTAGCCCCTATTCGGACACCGTGATCCCCTCTCCGTAAACACTGGTCGTCCACATTCTTATCAATGCTGTCAAAACATCCAGGGCCACACTTCAGCCCTTCACACTAAAAAGAGACGCTTTAAAAACTCCAGAATATACTGTAAAGTCTTTTTAATGTCAATTTTAATGTAAACCACCACCTGCAGCGTCGCCCAAACGTCCTTACAGCTTTCTCTCATCAGCGTCACTATATTTTTCTAATCTGGCGAGTAAATGTTCATGTACAAGTATGAAACTTCACTTGTAGATTCTTAAAAGTGTGTTTAATTAATTGTACTTGCACTTGGGTGGCATCACCCAGTAAAAACAACACGAAAAGACCGGAAACTGCGTAAGAGTAGATCCGTCCGGGTAGGGACAATACCAGCGAACGGCGTCCGACTGGTGACACATTCCCTATAAATGAGCTAACACTAGCAACGTTAGCTAAAACATAAACAATGTTTCAGAAGCTCAGTTTAATGTTTTAGTGATTTTCAGGTAAAAGACTTAAAATGTATTATTATATTTGGTTGGACTTCACCTCTTAACCAGCCCAGCTAACGTTAACATAGGTTGGATAGCGACACTGTTGTTTCAGTTAACCGTTAGTAACCGTTAGTAACCGTTATTAACCGTTATTCATTTAAATTTGCCAACTAACTTTTTTTTTTTAAACTTTATTTATTGAGTTTCTGGTCGTTATTAATAAACAATACACAATGAAAAAACAAATAAATAAGTGGAAAAATAAGGTAAAAAAATGTAATCTAAAAAAACATGACAATAAAAAAAAATAACATAACATTAAATGCATTAAATGGAAACCAAAAAGGGATAATAATGATAACAAAAGCATTAATAAGCAATATCATAACAATAAAAATGATAATATTAGTACAATAATAATCCGGCTGTAAAATTGTGACATACTTGGATTTATGATTTAAAAAACAACTAGTGTGACGCGGGTTGTTGGGAGGAATAGTGCCATTTATGTTGTTTTTGTTCCTGTTTTTTGTCTAAATGAGGTAAACATCGCCGTGACTCGGTTTGGCTGATGTTTTTTTCAACGGTGAAGTAGAAACAATATAGAAAAATATATACAATAGACATTTTTGTACATCGTTTTCACTTTAAGGTAGACTTTTATACACCGTAAAACTTTTATACTTGCTCATTTGGTTTGAAAAACTATCTATTTGTTTTTTTCTTATCCAGTGCTCTTTTCTCAAATTTGGGAACTTTTGCCTCTGGTTCAAATCCCAAACAAAAATATTTTTTCTAAAAAAAACAACGTGTGTTGACGACAATTACTGCTCAGTGTTGATTTAATACAATGTGTGGGACCAGTGCACTCAGACGTTATTTGTTTTTATTTGCTGAAAACTTGAACTTGAACATGTTTTACAAATCTAACCCGACTGGAGCAACAATGCTGTATCTGCTGATGTCGAGTGACAAGTTTGTTATTGGGTTTTACATCAAATTGCATGTTGAACAAAACAGTGTAGGCATCTTCATGGGCCAGTTTGCCTCAAAACACAACAGAATTGTTGCAAAAACAACAAAAACTTCTAAATAAAAACAGCGGGAACAGGCTGGGCGACATGGTAAAAATCTGCTATCCCAATATATGTAATTTCATAACTTAGTAACAATATATATCGTGATAAATCATGTTTTCTAGGGATTGAGCGATATGGATTTTTTTACCGACCGATACAGATCTTTTCAGCTTTAGCCGACGACCGATGCGGACTGGTGGTTTTCTTGAGCTGATACGACTTTTGCTCCCTCAATTCACATCGTAAAACTTACACAATGATAAAAACAACTTTTACGCTTCTCAATTTTTAAAAAAGAAACATTTATTGGACTTAAAAAAGACGCATGTCCGTAAATAAAGCCAGGGAAAAACTATCGTTGAATGCAGCAGCCCGCATCAGCCGATACACGTAAAAAACGCAAATATCTGCAGATAATGTCGGCCGGCTGATGTATCGGTCTATCACTAATTTTCTATATAACCACATGTTAAAGCCTATTTGTTATACTCCAATGTGAATTAAATACCTGACAAATGAAACGTACTGATTTTCTAATTTTATTAAGGATTTTAGTGCAAAATTAACATAAGAAGCAAGAACCAGAACATAAAACGGCGTCTAAATGAGGTAAACATCGCTGTGACACGGTTCGGCTGCTGTTTTTCCAACGTCGCAGTAGAAACAACATAGAAAAAATATACAATAGACATTTTTCAGATCGTTTTCACAATATCAGATCGCCCAGACCTGGTGGACAGGTGGCTCAGATCGCCGGGTAAGAGTTAAATGATTCTCACTGTGTTTTGGGGTGAACTGTCCCTTTTTCAGCCGTGTCATCAGCTGCTGTTACTGGTTGATGATGTAGGTAGAGTTTCCCGTGATGGTCAGTTGAGTCATACTTGTATTTACGGTGTTCAGGCCTGAGGATTTGCGGCGTGAGTTTGGCCGCTATGGGCCGATAGTAGATGTCTACATCCCACTTGACTTCTATACACGTCGACCAAGAGGATTTGCATACATTCAATATCCTTTCCCAAGGACTCTTTACTGTGTGTGCTCCCGCTAACTAAACATTTTAATTTCCTTTTCAGCAGAGAAGAGATGCTTTTGTGACACTTTTTTTTCCCCTTGCACTTAATTTGATTGAATATCTAACACGTATATTTCTCTGTTATTGCTTCAGAAAATGTAAATGCCAGAATCCAGTTGTGGAACCGGCCACAAAGAGTAACAAAGACCCGTGTAGAGTAGCCGTAAAGACAAGTCACACAGACCTTCAGGATCAGAGGGAGGGAAAAGGTTGAAAAGAAAGAAAGTAAAGCATGAAGAGGAAAAGGGAACGGAGACAAGGCTCGGATATGGCGGCAAAGAATTGGGAAAAGAAAAGAGGTTTAAGAGGAAAAGGCGAGCAGGAAACCCGAGTCCCTGTGGGAGTCGAGTAAAGAGTGTAAAGATCAAGATGAAGCTCATGGGCAAAGGTAACGAGTCCGTGTTATTTTGTATCCTCACAAGACAAATCCACAAATTTGACATGGCAACCAAATCAGCTTTTCCCTGTGATATCAATGGCATTTTTATTTTATTTTAACCAAAGCAATTTAACCAATGATTTAATGTAAATTTCATTTGTTTATATATATTTTTAGTCTTGGTCCCTCAGACAATTATTTTAATGTGTTTGAAGAAACTTGCTTCGTCTTTTATCGCTACAAAAAATCTACTTAGGTTGCATTTGTTTGCTTTTTTCACTTGCTACATCATATCTTTTAATGTGTAATTTATTGTTTTATAAGTTAAACCGCACAAATTAAAGAAAATGTTTGCAACAGATAAATTAAGTGTAAAATCTCTTGATGATGTGAGGGGGGGTTAAAACATGGGGTTGATTTAATTTATTTTAATGTGAGGGAAATATTTTTTCCTTCACTTCAGCCCAAAAACGCAAACATTTGTTTTAATTAGTGTGGTCTTAACAAAAAAAAAGAAAGCAAACAAAAACCCTTAACCACCCAGTATGTTTGAGGATGTCCGTGATGCCGAAGATGCTCTGCACAGTCTGGACAGGAAGTGGGTCTGCGGCCGCCAGATTGAGATCCAGTTTGCCCAGGGTGACAGAAAGAGTAAGTGCTTCACTTTTTTATTTACTTTTGCAACCGGACACTCAGTGCGTTTACATGCAGTTAAAAAAAAACGGATAATACTCGGGTTAAGGGAAGACTCTTGTTTCTCAAACATAATTTATTCACCGTACCCCGGGTAAAATCGGGGTTCTCAAACCCGGTTAACAGACCCAGAGAACTCCTTCAGTTCCTGATTATTCATGCATGTAAACAGCTTAACCAGAGTTTTAATCAGGTTTCACATCTGCACGCGCTCCGTGGATTAAAACTCCCCCTTTTGACACAGAAATAGAATAAACCAGGAAGCACCGGCGCCGAAAAACGTGAAAAAAAAACAATAATAGAGCGTTTCCTTTAAATCGAGTGAAGACTACGCCACAGCGAGTAACATCACTACCAAGAAAACCCGTTTGTGTCGTAATTCTGTCCAAAAGTCGGCCATTTTCCCCTCGCTTGTGATTTTGTTGAATGTGAACCTGAAAATAAAGCTTTATTCAGAGCAGCTGGATGTTGGAGGAGCGTGGCCTCCTGCACCGGAGGCCATTTTTACGGGTTACTGCTGTGCATGTAAACGTAGCGACTGTTGAATTTGTGTTATTGCTGTCGACAATAATGTAATTGTCAGTGTCCTTTAGATTAAACAGAGTTCTGTGATCCGTCTTGGGAGCAAATGATATTAATTCCCTCTGTGCTCGTCCTGATGTGACGAATCAAAAGGTCTTTCAAGTCAAACTGTACTTGATGCTGTGTGTATTTATGACTGCGGACTTAACCGTAGCCTGGTCTAGAGGCGCACCCTGTGTGTACTCTGTAGGGCTCGTGGGGCAGGAAGCACTTTTTATTCCAAAGTTTGTTTTTCCCAAAATAAAAGAAACAGGAAAATAAAATAAATGTTGGAAGTGTTGTGTTTTACTCTGGGCTCTAACCGTCTTTCATCTTTTTTTACATCAGCACCAAACCAGATGAAGTCAAAGGAAAGGTCCTCTCCAGGCAGATCCTCCAGATACGACGACGACGATCGAGACGGCCGGCGCAGACGTTCGCGCAGCCGCAGCTACGACAGATACAGATCACGCAGCCCTTCTTATGATCGCCATCGCAGACGGTCTGAGAGTCCCCGAGAGTGAGTTTTTCTCTCGGCAGACTTGTACTTAAATACTCATTTGAAGGGGAAAATAACCTTTTCGTGTTTATCTTCAGGTCACGTGGACGGGTGTACGGAGGAAGAAGCAGGAGCCGCGAGGATGAAAGGTATGACTTCTACGCAGGGGTGTCGAACTGATCCAGTGAAGGTTCAGCTGTGGCTGCAGGTTTTCATTCATGCAAGAACTCACCTGGTCCAACAAATCCCCCGTGTGAAGGCAGTTCAGGTGATGGAGTCGGGTCAAGTGTGTTCTTCAGCGGCCCTTTACTGGAGCAGTTTGACACCTGTGGTTTAGAGGGTGTGGTTTGCTCTCTTACTCTCTTACAGTCATGGTACCGTCTGTGTTACTGTACAAATACACTTACAGAATTTCTCGGGCAGACTTGGACTACATCCGCTCAACTGTGTTTTTATTTAAAAATGTATCTTTGCTACGTTTATGCCTCACGTCCGCACTACTCTGGCATTTCCGAGCCCCTAAAGCAGGGACGCAACCCTGCTCTTGGAGAGCTACTGCCCTGCATGTTCTAGGTTTCTCTGCTCCAGCACACCTGACTCTAATGATTAACGAGCACATTGTTAGAGTCAGGTGTGTTAGAGCAGAGAAACCTAAAACATGCAGGGCAGTAGTTCTCCAGGAGCAGGGTTGAGCACCTGGAAACGCTTCTGAACCCCTTTTTTAGTTTGAAAACTCAGGGGTTGAGTTTTAGTCTGGACAGGCAGAATAGAATAGTGACATCATGTGTTTTCACAAGTTAAGACGGACGCAGATTATTTCTGATACAGAGCTAAAGCGCTTGTGTGGGCGTAAATTTGTTTATTTTGAAACAGCGTTTTAGAACGGTGCTGTAGTGTGAGTGTGTGTGTAGTGTGGTGCGGACTGAAAAACCTCAGTGTGTTCAGTGTCTAAATGGTCTCGTGTGTGTTCAGATACAGGCCGAGGCCCCGGAGAGAGTGCAGAGAGAGATCTCGATCACGCTCCAAATCCGCATCTCCGAGTGAAACCGCCAACCCAGCATCCACCTCCCACTACACCGAGGAAGAAGTGCGACGGACACACTCGCCATCCCGCTCCAGGTCCCGCTCTGCATCGAGATCACGCTCTCGTTCGCGTTCTCGGTCTCGATCCTGGGCCGGACGCAAGTCGGGGGGGCGCTAAAGAAAAGCACCTGCTCCCGCTTCTGCCCGTCGTTTTGTCAGATGCACCAGAGTCGGTTCATTTGTCATTTGACACGAATGTAACGTCCACAGAACCATTTGTAGAAAGCTTGTTTTTGCGGCTCCGTTTTAAGAACGACGCTGGTCCTTTTGCTTGGTTTTATAAACTCGTGTTGGTGAGCGTTCCCGATTTAGACTTTAAACAGTCAGCGGCTTCTGTTCAGTGGAGTAATTGTCTTTTTTATATAAACGGTTGCTGATGATTTTGTTTTCTAAACCCTATGCAACATCCAGTATTTTAAGATGAGTCCATTCTGTCGACAAACCAAACCTGCGTTTCTCTGTATTTTATCACATTTACAACAAACTGCATCCTTTTTTTACACTACTGCTGATTTTTCTTTGTTTTCTTTACTTTCTTTCAGCACAAATGTTCATTTATTTTACTCAGTTAGTTAGAATTTATTTCCAAAACTCACAGTAACCCGTACGGAGATAATCATCTACGTATTTTGCCAAAGTAGCAGACTGAATTTAAAAGTGTGACGCTTTAAGATAAGATTTGCTTGGACGTCACAGTGTCTGCAGACTTTCAGATTTTAGTCACTGCAGGTTAAAGTTTTCCAAAGAAACAAAGAAAAACAAACTCAAGCATTGTTTAATCTACATTTTGGGGCTAAAATACACAGAAATGCCGCTTTGGTCCTTAAGTGTTAAGCTGTTGTCGACCAGTGACTTTAACCACAAACTGTTAAAAATGTACTTTTAATGCGTTTTAATTTCGTGGTGCTTTCTGTCAGATTAGACCAAGGGTGTCAAACTGATCCAGTAAAGGGCCGATCAAAAACACACCTGGTCAAACAAATCAACTGTGTGAAGACGGTTCAGGTGATGGAGTAAGTCGAGTCAGGTGTGTTTTTGATTGGTTGGAATGAAAACCTGCGGCCACACGACCCTTTACTGGATCCCTTTGACACCCCTGGATTAGACTTTTTAATTTCCTTTTTCCAGGTATTTTACTTTTGAAAGATTTCTCCAAACCTTTGCTTTCCGAGAGCAGGAACACAAGTTTCTCGTTTGTGTTGAAAACAACCGCGTTGATGTTATTTTGTAACGAATCTGGTCACTGCATGTTTTATTCATCTAATCCACGACTTTTAGTAGGAAGAAACTGTTATTTTCAGTAATAAATGGATCACGTTCTGCATAAGGAAACAGTGTGACCTCAGTTTATCTCTCAAAGTGTGTTAATTTAGGTATTTATGTGATGGAGAAACTGTATTTGGGAGATTTAGTGAGACAAAATGGAGGAAACATGAGGATAATTAATCAGCCTGATGTTTGATAAGAGTTATGCCACAGTCTGCAGTCATCTGCGTGGAAAACAGTCCAGCCATGGTCATCGATTTCCTTTTAATGGATCAGTAGCTGGGAGGAACAACTTAAATTAGATGCACAGTGAAGACGCAACCATGTATGAAATCGGACGTGCCCCATTGATCCCTGTATTGAAAACATAACATTGATTAAACGAGCACAGCGGCCGCTGCTCTATCAAGAACAGCTGGTTACAAACAGATCACACTGAGCCAAGATAATACAGAATTAACACTGCATTTACTTTATATAACCTCTGAGGCCTAGAAGAAAAAAGTGCAAATATTTGTAGTTTTTAACGTGTTAATCCAGCTGATGCAGCACTTGACCCTTAAAGAGGTTTTATTTTAATAATAAAGGAAGATAATTTACCCAAAGCAGAACAAAAGGTAAGAAGAGCAACATTAACAGCACAGGATTACTTTAAAAAAGGGTTGTTATTAAAAAATAATAATAAAAGAACAAGGGGGAAAAACAAAGCAAGATTGGTGAGAACCCTTCATTAATTATTAGTATAACTAACTCTAGTATAAGTAATTAGGGTTGAAGGTACTGGTACATTTAGATGCTTAAATGTGTGTAAATGAACATATGACAGAACGTATCAGGGTTCGTACAGGACCTTGAAATGGTAAGACGAGCAACATTAACAGCACAGGATTACTTTAAAAAAGGGTTTTTAATAAAAATAGTAAAAGAACAAGGGGGAAAAACAAAGCAAGATTGGTGTGAACCCTTCAATAATTATTAGTATAACTAACTCTAGTATAAGTAATTAGGGTTGAAGGTACTGGTGCATTTAGATGCTTAAATGTGTGTAAATGAACATATGACAGAACGTATCAGGGTTCGTACAGGACCTTGAAAATGCTTGAATGTTGTTTTCAAGGTCTGAAAAGTGAGTTTTGGATAAAGTGCTTAACATAATATCTGTTTTTCTTTCACAACAAATAACAATAGAAGAGAAATGTAATTTTTCATTCTTCTGGATTTACAAAACACACTTTTAGTTGTTCAAAGCGAAATAACTTCTTTTTTTAACGTGATTTTCTTTTTTAATGAAATGATCATTTTCAATATGTTTGTATTTGTAGAAATGTGTAATTTACCACGGCTGTAAGGTTCTGAAAACCTTTAAATTAACCTTTAAAAGTTTAATTTGACCTTTGAAAAAGCAAAGGAACCCTGATCTATGTCTGTACAGAGTCCCAGTCTGAACTTCTTGTGTTGTTGCACTTTATCTTGTTATTAAACGATAATTTTCTCCAAAAAGAAATTAACTTTGCACATTTTGTTTTTACTTTTAGGAAATTTAGATTCAAGTTATCTCATTATCGTGCTTTAAAAACATTTCAGTAATCAAAATAATCATATTTATTCTCCTCCAAAACCCACAGCGTAGTCTTTAAAGTTTTAAAGATGAAATAAATATATAATAATATTAGTGGTGTTTTTGTGTTTGAGTCATGCAACAGTGCTGCTGCTCTTCCTCTTCCTCTCTGCAGAATCAAAATGTAAAATATATTAAGTAGATTTTTAGTAGCAGCCCTTTAAAGATCTACAAACATGCAAAAAACGTATAAAGCTCTTCTTCTTAAAGGCCCCAGCGCGGCGTCTTCCTTTAGGGTCGTTCAGGGTCAAACAGAAGCAAACTTGACGTGTTCTGCGACACTTTCACCTCCAGTGACTCGCAGGAACCTGCAGTCGTCATTCTGCTGCGGGTTAAATGGCCACAGAGCGTCACCGCAGCATCGATTGTGTTCCTCTGTCACGGTCTATAAAGTGGTGAACGACGAGAGCAGGGAGCAGTTTGACTCTGTCCCGTTTTGACCAACAGTGGAAGTTTGAACTCAGGAGAGGAAAGATGAACATTTCACACCCAAGATGGAAGGTGAGTCAATCAATATTTCACCTTTTTCTGTATGTCAGGTGTTTTATTATGATCACAGTGAGCTGACTGTACCACCTTTATGTCGTGCATTATTATGAATAATATGGATTATATATATATTTGATTTCACATGATCGTAATGTCTGATGATTACCAATTTTACCAAAATATCTCATGCTATTGTATTAAGATGGTGCTGAATGTTGTCTGATAGTTAACCACTGGGGGTAAGAACACATTCAAATGATATTTAATAGTCAGATTAGTACTTAAGCGTTTTAATGTGTGTTTAATATATATTGTACTATTATTAGTTCTTTAAAAAATAATTAATATTACTAGTGTTGGGTTTATTTACACGCAGCAAACTAATGAAGGGCTGATGTCATGTTTACTAAAGAAAATCAGCTGATTTAAAGATTTATTTTTTATCCTTAAAACTCCCAAATATCGATTTAACTTGGTTCTTATGCTTGGATATTGAATAAAGTTCTTGAAACTTCTTAAATGTTTATGATGTAACTAGAAAACATCTTGAAACATGAAGTTTTAGTTGTCACCCTTATAGAGAAACATGCTTTTCGTTGTTTAATGCACAATAACATCTAAAAGGTGTAATTTTCCACGGCTTTAAGGCGCTGGAGAAGCTTGAAAATGACCATTAAAATGCTTGAAAAGTTCTTGAATTAAAGGAAACAATTATCGGCCTAAAACATTAAATATCCGTCGGTCTTTACTGATCATAACCTGGATTTCTTTCCTCGTTCATTACAGAACTTCTGATGTAAACAATGGGAGACTGGAACTTCCTCGGAGGGATCTTGGAGGAGGTGCACATCCACTCCACCATGGTCGGCAAGATCTGGCTGACCATCCTGTTCATATTCCGGATGTTGGTGTTGGGCGTCGCGGCGGAGGACGTGTGGAACGACGAGCAGTCAGACTTCGTGTGCAACACCGACCAGCCCGGCTGCCGCAACGTGTGCTACGACCAGGCCTTCCCCATCTCCCTCATCCGCTACTGGGTGCTCCAGGTGATCTTTGTGTCCTCGCCCTCCCTGGTGTACATGGGTCACGCCATCTACCAGCTGCGAGCTCTGGAGAAGGAGCGCCACTGCAAGAAGGTGGCTCTCCGTCGGGAGCTGGAGGCGGTGGACTCGGAGCTGGTGGAGATGCGGAGGAGGATTGAGAAGGAGATGAAGCAGCTGGAGCAAGGGAAGCTCAACAAAGCTCCGCTGAGGGGCTCTCTGCTGTGTACTTACCTGGTCCACATTGTGACTCGCTCGCTGGTGGAGGTCAGCTTCATGGTGATTCAGTACTTCCTGTACGGACACCGCCTGAACCCTCTGTACAAGTGCGAAAGAGAGCCGTGTCCAAATGTGGTCGACTGCTTCGTCTCCAGGCCCACTGAGAAAAGCGTTTTCATGGTGTTCATGCAGGGCATCGCCTGCATCTCCCTGTTCCTCAGCCTTCTGGAGATCATGCACCTGGGATACAAGAAGATTAAGAAAGGCCTCCTGGATTACTACCCTCACCTGAAGGCCGACCTTGACGATTATTACGTTGACAAGTCAAAAAAGAACTCCGTCGTGCATCAGGTTTGCATCGGCACGTCCGTGGGCCGCAAAACTACCATTCCCACGGCACCATGTGGGTACACGTTACTGTTGGAGAAGCAGGGCAACGGGCCGACCTACCCTCTTCTCAATGCCTCCTCTGCCTTCGTCCCCATAAAAGGGGACGCTGGTGCAAAGCCAGACGGCCACAAGGACAGCAAGGAGGGGTTGCCGAGCCCCACAGAGCAGAACAGCAACTCCAACAACACCAGCAGCGAGACGCGTTCTCCTCCTGCAGACAAACAGGAGGAGCCAGAGGAACCGTCTTCACCCCGTCACGAGGACATGGAGTGTGCCGGCTCTGAGTACCCAACCCTCCCCGTAGCAGACACCTCCTCCTGCACAACACTCTCAGGCATCGCGAGGAAGTCACGGAAGGTCACGCCACCGTGGAACTGCACCACACTGGTGGAGGGGAACGGCTCGGACAGCGGGGATTCCTACCACGGGAACAACAGCGTGAAGCTACGCAGCACCTGTGTCGGCCCCAGAGCGAGGATTCTGTCCAAATCAGACATTAAGAGACCGGGCAGGTCGCAGAGTCCGGACTCCGCTGGGGAGCTGAGCTCAGTGTCTCGACACAGCCGGGAGAGCAACAGCCCCGTCGCCTCCTCTCCAAACCGCAGAGTGTCGGCAGCGAGCAGTGGCAGCAGCAGAAGAGCTCCGACTGATCTGCAGATATAAACAGACTGAAACCCTTGATAAGCCATGTTTGGGTTCTGTTATGTGAACGCTATTTTACTGCACTTTCACGCACGTAGAGTTCTTTAAAACAAGAACAGGAGGAGATTTTGGGTTTGGCAGCAGGGAGCACGGATGCATCACTGCACGGGCACAGGCTCAGGGGTCCTGACTCACTAAATGTTAGTGAAACAATTACAAAACACAATAGAAAATGACCACAAACAACACAAAATGACTACAAAGACACGCTAAATGACAGAACATAGACACAAAATGGCAACAAATGATCCAAACTGATGACAAAGAAACACAAAACGACCACAGGGAGGAGCAAAAGGATAAAAAATAAACGTAAAATTACCACAAAGAGACACAAAATGGCCAAAGAGAAAAGTAAATCGACTAAAAATTTATGCAAAATGACGCGGGTAGGGGGCCTCTTACGTGTCTGTGCCCAGGGGCCCACTCTTTTATGGTCCGCCCATGCCTTTGTCCGATCATATTTAACTTAATATCGGCAATCTAACGTCCACTCCTCGGGTTTTAACGGGGTCAAACCACAGTGGACTGTTTTGTTTGTGAACATCAACATGTGTGTTGGACGCAGTTGTAATGATTTCAGTGTTTGCAGCAGCTCCGTCCGAATGGAAAACTGAACCACACGATCTATAACGTTGTTTCAGGTCACAACGTGCCGTTACGCAACCGGATACTGTCTGAATTAATCCAACATGAGTTCTGCAACATTAAACATATTGATACCCGGCTCTGGATGTCTTTGTCACAACGGTGATGAATATCTTTGTGTTGATACTGGGACGAGAATAAAAATCTGTCTTTAATGTATCAGACTTTAATTTCCCTTCTGGCGCCTCGGACATACTGCTTTTGTATATTTTTACTCGGTAATGCAGTTGATATCAATTAAAGTGTCTTTGAAAAGAGATTAAAGGTCATTGTAACAACTTTAGTGTTTTTAAATGTATTATTTCCATGGCTGCACGTGTAAGAAGAAGCCTTTGGTTGGAGAGTCACTGATGCCGAGTGCTGAAAAAACATTTTTATTTATGACAAAAGGAAAAGGTGCTTCTTGTGACAGAACACAAAAATAACAGTGGTTTTGTTTTCACTGTACATCCATTATAATGTAATAAACATTTAAATATTCTTCAAAAATGCTACTGTTTAACCTTTTTCTCTTTTTACCCCAGACAGCAAAGACAAAACCCCTCCTTTCTACTCTGCCGCTCCGTCCTCAGGTGAAGGTTCGTACTGCATCAGCTGGAAATGATGTGAAGGCAGAGGTCAGCGTCACAGAAGCAACACACACACACACACACACACACACACACACACTTTACCAGTAACACACCCTGTTTCTCAGCTCTTTGTTCTCCTCCATGAGCAGGTTGCACTTCTGTTGTAGGTCACCCAGCTCCATGCGAAGAGCTTCGGCGTCCGCTGGCTCCGGACCGGCCGCACCGAGGTGAAGCTTTATGAAACTGTGCAGGTGGTTAAGGTGAATGAACGCTCCGTCTGCAGAAATCCTTAAAGGGAAATTCTGCCGTAAAATCATCCCAGGGTCTTTTTCGGCAAATACCCTCTCAAATTAGTTAGAGAAAAAAATTTTGCCTGTAAAGACAATAAACGTAGAAATCCCGGACAGTAAATAACAGTAATTGATGTAATGTAAAGCAGCTAACACTGATTAGCTGGGGGCAGAACGGTGAACGCATTCAAACGTCTTTTTTAACCACTAATTCTGCTCAAAATAACAGCAAACCTCTGCAGCAGCGTGAGAAGAGTCCCTACACACAAAACAAAGCACCAACAGCGTAGTTAGTGAACCCAGAGTTTATTAAAAGAGTGTTTTAAAGACTTACCTACTGGCCCTGGTACCAGCTTCTCTCATAGTAAAGTCCTTTCAAGTGGATTAAAGTCAATCCCAAAGTAAGGAGCCCATTGGTGCTTTGTTTTCTGTGTAGGGACTCTTCTCCTGCTGCTGCAGAGGTTTGCTCTTATTTTGAGCAGCATTAGTGGTTAAAAAAGACGTTTGAATGCCTTCACCGTGCTGCCCCGAGCTAATCGGTGTTAGCCACGTCCAGCTGTTAGTGACTCTCCAGGGTTTCTCTGTTAATAGTTCAAACACAAAAAAACTGTCTTGTGGCTTATTTGATTGAGTGTATTTGCTGAAAAAGACCCTGGGAAATTCCCTTTAAGAGTCAAGCTCGGTGAAGACCAGTTAAGAAACGATGAGCAATGATGATTTCTGCAAGAAAATAACTCCTCTGGCTCAAGAACGAGCTCCCTGCGAATTAAACGGATCTTCTGCCCCACGTGCTTTTCCACGTGTCAATAATGACAGCAACACATCAAAGAAGAGCCAGACTCATTTATCGGTTTTCTGATATTACCAGCAGATATATTGGTATCAGTGCCAGCGTATATGTTTGTACACAAAAGGAAAAACACTAAAGCACACCTGACAAATACAAATGCAGCCTCGCTGAGTTAAATTATCCAGCAGTGTTTTTCCTATTTAAAAAAATCAATGTTTCCACATGACACCTTTGATCATGATGAGGATAAGGTGCATTTCTCTCACACAGGCTGCCTAAATTATAGATTTTAAAATTGTGTGGCTGATGATCTCCCTCTCAGCCGGTGTATTGACATTTCAAACATACCAGAAATACCTCCAAAGGGGGAAAGCTGTGTTTTGTATTCACTGGCTGATATTTCCCTCAGTGATTGTCCTTATGAGCAATCTTATCTCCAGTCAGCCAGAGACGACGTATACTTGTGTAATAAATCCATACGAACACTGTAAACTTTTCCAGGAACAATGCGTAGGTGAAAATGAACAGAATCCTCCTGTTTTTAGGCCATAAAGGAGAATTCCCATTAGATTTAAAGGTAAACGTGCATGTGGCTTGTGACGGCAAAGGTTGAGTCTCCCATTCCGGTTGCCATGTTCGCTCAAGTACAACAGGGAACACAATTCTCATCTGCACAGTGTCCCTGTGGGGGAAGGTTGAACTCAAAGCAGAAACATGCATTCTGGTTGTGGTGATTAATACACTGGATATTTTACTGTCAGTTTCATCATATGTACCATGTACTAAGACTACAACCTGTTATTTCCATTAGTTATTCTGTTGATTATTCTCTAGTTAAATTAAAAAAAATCTGATTATTCTCTACAATAATTGATTCATCGTGAAATCCACCATTCCTCAAAGTCCAAGGTGATGTCTGTCTTGTTTTGTGAGTACAAAACCCAAAGACATTGAGTTTAATGTGATATACAACAGAGAAAAGCAGGAAATAAACATGTTTGAGAGGCTAAGAACAGCATTTTTGCATGAAAAAATACTTTAACAATTATCAAAATAGTTGCCAATTATCTCTCAACTAATCATTTCAGCCCCACCATGTTCATAGGCGACCAAACTAAAAAGCTATGTTTTTATGTCATTTTTCTCATCACACTGCAGCCTCTTTTGTTTTAGGGGTCATCATTTCAGGCACACCAACACCTGTTTATTACCCCTGAAAGTTAAACAAAGCTGCACACGTGAGAAAAGGATACTCCAGTGCATTGTTAGGTTTGTCAGTCTCCTCATAAAGTGTCACTAAAACTGCAAAAAGGGAAACAAAATGGTGATGAAGCCGCACAGCAGGTGTATCGTGTGTGCAACACAATGTGCACCATGCATGCTCATTCACGTGCCAAGTAATGCATTTGAATTACTTGTATATATACACATACACACCGTTTGTTATTGCATCAAGGACTCCAGATTTTTCAAGATATCTTCTAAACTGTTCTCGCTTAGACTCTGATGCCTGAAACACAAGATAAATATTTGACTGCCACACAAGTTAGCAGCACAGCACAAGTCTGACTGGTTTTATCCACTGGCAAACACTATTATTAACTCTATTGAGGTGCGTTCACTGCCATGCCTGCTATGATGCTAGCCAGTTAGCACTTACACGTCAACGAGCAAACTACATTTACCGAGTTAAAACAACCAACAGTTACAGAAACAACATGGAAAAATACTTACCCTGTAATGCGCCATGGGTGCGAAGATGGTTGTATAATTTACAGGTGCCTTTAAACTAGTGTCAGGTGCGTTAACTGTGAGCAGCCGCTGTTAGTTTGCTACTCTACAACACAGGAGGTGGATTCGTTGCCATAACAACACATTAAAAAACGGCTGCCGGAAATACATTTCTCCTCGACTAGTTTTAATTATGTTATATATTTATTTTTGAAACACGAAGTACGACTAAGCAGCCGTTAAAAGAGTTTCTAAATCATTTTTTCAAATGAATTTTTTTTTTTTTGCTACAGTCGAAAACACACACTGGTGAATTCGTTGCCATAACAACACATTAAAACGGCTTCCGGAAATACATTTATTCCCGACTAAATTTTATTTGTTAAATAAATTATTTTTGAACGACGAATTACGACTGAGCAGCAGTTAAGATAAGTTTTTAAATATTTATTTAGTTATTTGTGTTTGCCTCACACACACACACACACACACACACACACACACATACACACACACACACGTGGTGGATTCGTTGCCATAACAACACATTAAAACGGCTGCCAGAAATACATTTCTTCCAGATTATATTTAATTTGTTAAATAAATAAAACATTGTGGCAGGTATGGGGGAAAAAGAAGATAAATGAAGCAATTTGATTTAATGGTTATTTTTTATTTTAAGATAATTAAAATTTAAAGATAATTTTAAAAAATGTATATCAAATTGTATTGTACATTTTTTTTCGTATGATCTAATTTGTATGTTATTAATATTATGATTAGTATTTTTTTTGTATTGGTTTTGTTTTGTTAATAAACAGTAAGTTATAAGGTTGTTTGATCCACACTCCAGACCAGTTGGGGGCGTGAATGCACCAAAAAGCTGTTTGTCAACCGCCCTAAAAAAAAAAAAAAAATAATAATTAATTTGTTAAATAAAGTATTTGAATGAAGAAGTACGACTGAGAAGATGTTTAATTAGGTTTTTAAATTATTTTTAAAATTTACTTTTAGTACTTTTTTAAGCTAACCGTTGCAGCTCGTGCGAGTGAGAAGGGCGGGGCAGCCGTTGGTCATGTGCTGAAACGTCACATCGTTATAATAGAGATATAAAACATTCGGCCGGACGTAAACACCAGGCGGAGTCACTCCAGTGTGTTTACACATCTGCGCTTCCACACCGCTCCGCTCATATGACCGTTTGTCTTCTGTACTTGAGAAAAACAGCTCCACGACTCGTTTGTTGTCTCGCCGGCTGAGATAACGACACATTTAATATGATACCTTTCATATTTCACGTTGTTTTACCTTCATGCTGCTTTAACCAAGTGTATTTGGTGTAAAACCCGTCAAAAGGTAAGATGTGTTTAATGAAATATCCATTTAAGTCGTTGTTAAACAGTAATAAAGCAGGTTCCTGTTTGTGGTTTATGCTAATATTCACTGAACATGACACATTAAGGACACATTAGCAAAGACACCCTTGAGTTAAAGCAACTTAAAATGTTACTATTATAATGTAATGCCACAGTGACAGGTTGTTTTTCTTGGTATTTGTCAGTATTTCATGTCATTTATAGAAAAATACATTTACACTTTTATTTTCACTTGTTTTTTTACCTTTTAATTGACTTTGCATTACATTTCTCATTATTTAGCAGTGTTTGACAATGCTGTGGTGTCTTTTAGTATGATAAGGTTGTGATAGACACACAATTTATTAGTTATAATTCTAATAATGTAAGTAAAATTACTAAATATCTGCCAGGTAGACATAGAAGGGGCTGAATGGTGCTAATGTGTCTCTGTTTTATGTAATTATATGACAAAATGACCTATTTAATAGCATTAATATGGGCTCTGGTGTTACACTTTTCATTATCATTCAATCACTCATCAGTTAATCCATGGTGATATTTAGTAATTGTTGTTTTATTATTTATTTATGGTTGTCAGGGCTGACAGTGGGATTTAAAAGTGAGACTTCACTTTCATTACAAACAAAGTGCAACTATAAAACAAGCCACAGTAACTGGGCGTTTAATTTAACCTCAAATGTGAAAGGAGAAAAGGTCGCCTTAATAATATATAAAACATTAATTGTTTCAGGAGAAAAATAAGTGAATTGGTTTGTTTTTATGAGGATCTCATGATCGGCTCAGACGTGGGTCACATGATAAAGGCATAAAAGTATATGCTTTGTCTTACATGTGTACACACTACACTGTCATCTTATCTGGAAATGTTCTTTTAAAAAACACCTGTCACTCTGATTGATATCAAATAATCAGGCAGTTAAATGTCAGAAAATCAATCAACTTCATGTATATGACACTTTTCATACTTTAACAGCAGCACAAAGTTCCTCACAGACAATAAAAGCAGAGTAAAAACAAAACATGAACAAAGAAACACCATGAAAACCCAAACCTCACACCCCCAAAAATATTCAGACACACACACACACTAGCTTTAAATTCTGCCTGGAAAAAGATAAGTAAAAACATTTAACAATGTTGTGGCAAAATAAACACCACGTCAAATGAATATCAACTATTTTTAAGTGCTTTAAAACACACTGAAAATGCAATAATACAGATAAAGTCCAGCAAAAATACTCCAATAATTTAAAAAACATATAAAAGAAAATGTGAACGTGTGTCTGGTGAATAAAATTTAGATCAACAGCCTTTGGGATCTTTAGAAGTTGAGGATTTCAAAAGGTCAGATATAGTTTCAGTTAAAAGTGTGGCGAGTGAAAACTTAAAATCAATAAAAGCAGATATTGATAATTGTATTTTCTTAAGTGATAAATGATAATTCAGACATCGTCATCTCCTTTACTAACAGACGTCCGAGAGTGTAAAAGAATATTCAGGATGTGTTTCCAGAGGACACATTTCACAGGACACGAAGTCTCTGACTGGAAAATAAACAGACACACTTTAATACAAGACACTGAACATTATTCACCTACATTTTATACATATCTGAGCCTCTCACATGTCTTCTCACGCAGCCAGTTCTTACAGTTTGCCTCCTTTTGTAAACACTACGACACTTTAGGTGAATCTATAAAGATGTAAGCTGAAAAAAGGAAGTAAAACAAACCTGGAAACAACTTTTAGTCCGTTAATCAATTCAGTCTATAGCCAGAAAACGAACCTGCAGCTGTTTTTATAATAAGTTAGTTGTTGAAATCATAAAAGAAGCTATTTTCATCATTTTTAATTTGAGGATTTGCAGATTTTCTCTCTTTTATGTGATTTTAAATAGTTTTTTATTGAGTTTTTTTTATACTTCTGATCAGACAAAACACGCAACTTGAAGGCGTCACTTTGGGACTTCAGAAAAATAGTGATGTCAGCATTTAATGAGCAGATTAATCCACATTAAAGCACTTTCTCTGTATTTGCTTTACCGTTTAAGGTGCTGACACACACTCTAGTTTACAGAGGCTTTAAATCTGTACGTGTGATAAGTGAGGATCAACGTTTTGGAAAGTCGGCACATTCCTCAGACAATACATGTTGACTTAAAATGTGAAGCGTGTTGAGATTGACTGTGCAGATGAACCGTAGTGATATTTAAAGGGTCATTCCCCGTCGTTGTAGCTGTTTATTGATGCGTTAACCTCCGACCGGCGGCTTCAGGAGATCTGTGTGTGTCATTCACGTCCTGTTATGTGCCGATGATGACGCGTTATATCTGCTGTCATGTCATGAAACCAAAGCTTAACCCCTAAACTTACTGGTTGGTGTCCAAAACGCACCAGCGAGCTACAAATAAACACATTTTTCTCAGTTCCTCCTGAATAAAAGGTTTGAAGCTGCCGCGTCGTGACTCGTCACTTTTAAAGCTCAAGTGTGAGAAGTGAAACTCAAAACAATGACACGGCGTTTATATCCTTCCCTTAAAAAAACATTTATTTTACAGACAAATCCATTTCGTAGCACTTTATATACAGAGGTATTAATCCTTTTCATAAGTCAGCTCTGCCACTAGATTCATTATTTCCACTCTTTTTGAGCCGCAACTAAGGATTATTTTAATTATCGTTTCATCTGTTGATTATTTTCTAAGTTCTGTTCGTAAAAAGTTTCAGAAAATTGTCCCAGAGTCGAAGGTGATGTCTTAAAATGTCTTGTTTTGTCCAATCAACACTTCAAAACCCAAATAAATTCAGTTTATTGTCAATAAAAGCGTTAAAACCTGACTTCTAAGAAGCTAGAGCCGGCAAATATCCGTCTGTTTTGACTTAAATTATCATTTGATCATCACAATAGGTAATAGCAATTCATTTTCTGTTTGGCAGATTAATCATTAATGAAGATAATTGTTAGTGCAGAGTAAGGTTTTTTTACTATAATATATTAATGATAGAGCCAGCTAATGATTAGTTATTCTGCAGGTTATTTTCTTAATTCATCAATGATTAATTTGGTCTATAAATGTCTAAAAAATAGTGAGTTTCCTAGTTTCACAAAGTCCAATGTGATGTCTTTATGTCTTATTTTGCCCAAAATCCAAAATAAATTCAGTTTAATATAAAATAAAACAGAGAAAAGCAAGAAATCTTCATATTTCAGAGGCTAAAAATAACATTTTCTGTCGTTTTTGCTTGAGAAATTACTTTTTTACTACGATTTATTGGTGATTTTAACAGTAATCAACAGTTGCAGCTCTAATTAAAACACTTAAATCTGTGGGTATGATCCAAACTCCCCACAGCAACAGTTCATTTGATTTCTGTTAAACAATTATAATAAAACAAACCGTTTATAACCAGTAAAGTCACTGAACAGGTCACATTAAAATTAGTTTTCCTACTCTGGTATTTCCGATCTTATCTGTTGTTTTGGTTACTTTCATGTTTCAAACTGACCTTTGTTTCCATAAAACCTTTTAAAAGTGTTTAAAAGCTCAGATTTCTTGTGTCGTGTGACCTCTTTTATTTCCCGTCCACAGGTTCCACTTCTTTAAAGAGACAAAGAGCTTCACGCGTCTTCACTCGTCAGCGTTTCTCAGCATCAGTGAGTGTCTTTTTTGATGTGTCGAGGGTTTTTCTCACGTTCTCCTCGTGCAT
This sequence comes from Echiichthys vipera, assembly GCF_963691815.1. Lineage (NCBI taxonomy): Eukaryota > Metazoa > Chordata > Actinopteri > Perciformes > Trachinidae > Echiichthys > Echiichthys vipera. The sequence continues at coordinate 24,867,078 of NC_139838.1, forward strand.
CACTGTCGTTTCGTCCGTGCAGCAGGTTTCGTGGACGCCATGGTTCAGTGACATCATTTTACAGCCTTAACCTTTCCCGGGTCAGCCGAGCGCCATGCCGCGACCGAATGGCTCCATCAACGCGGACCCTTTGGGCGAGAGCGAGGACGCTGAACCCCTCATCGAGAACGACGCAGGTGTGTTGATCTTTGTAGATTTGGGGTTTTTTCAATCGTATTTATTTGATTTATACAAAAGGAAAAACTTTAAAATGTTTTTGTGCCCCAGTGACTTCATAAAAACCTCCGTATTCTCTGTGACCAGTCCCTCCACAGTGCTGCTCGGCTCGCCTCAACCTCGCCCTGCTGATGTTCTTGGGGTTCGCTGTCGTCTACGGTCTCCGTGTCAACCTCAGCGTTGCCATGGTAGCCATGGTGAATACCACAGAAGAGAACAGAACGCAGAACAGCTCCACGATCCACGCCTGTCCGCCGCCAGCGGGGTCGGAAAACACTAGCGACACTTTCGAACAACCTGAGGGGGTAAAAAACAGTTAATACATTTATTTTGTGTGTGTAGTTTAATACAGAACAACGTGCCATCGTCACTTAAAGGTCCCATATTGTAAAACTGCCTTTACAGTTCTACTCTGTAAGATTTGAGGTGCTCGTTTCTAGCGGCCTCTCTGGCAGTACGCTGTAACTGCAGGTAGGCAGTATCACGATCATAACCCCCCCCTCTCTCTCCGTCCTCTGGTCCCAGATCCCCCAGTACCCGTGGGACTCGGAGACCCAGGGCTGGCTGCTGGGAGCCTTCTTCTTCGGCTACCTGTGCACACAGATCCCGGGTGGATACCTGTCCGGTCACTACGGGGGGAGCGTCTTCCTGGGCGTGGGGGTGCTGGGCACCGCCGTCCTCACGCTGCTCACTCCTCTGGCCGCACAGATGGGCTCGCACTGGCTGTTTGCCCTGCGAGCGCTGGAGGGCTTCGGGGAGGTACGAGTGTGTTCAGCAGTTTTCCCTCCAGCTGCAATTTACTGATTATTTTCTTTGTTTGGTTTTTAAGACATTAACAAATACTTTATACTAATTAATTTATTATTAAAGTAGTTCCTGCTTCATCGTTTCATGTCTGTCTTCTTTGTCACCAAAGAAGAATTTTTACATTTAAAACCATCTGAAAACATGTTTCTGTCTTACTCTGTCTCACTCTCTCTCTTTTTCTGTCCCACTCTTTGTCTCTCTCTGTCTGTCTCTCTCTCTCTCTTTTTATCTTTCTGTCTCTCTCTTTGTGTCTGTCTCTCTCTTTTTGTCCGTCTCACTCTCTCTCTCTGTCTCTCTCTGTCTCACTCTCCATCTCTCCGTGTTCCTCCAGGGTGTGACGTTCCCGGCCATGATGTCCATGTGGGCTCGATGGGCTCCTCCTCTGGAGCGCTCTCGTCTGATGACCCTGTCGGGATCTGGGGCGAACTTTGGTGCTTTTCTGGCTCTGCCGCTCACCGGCTTCATCTGCCAAACTCTGGGCTGGCCGGCTGTCTTCTACCTCTGCGGTGAGGGAGGGACACGAAACACGATCACATGCTCACGTCACGACACAGAAAAGATGACACAATATTTACATGTAAACAAAGTCAGTGTACAACTCGAAATAAAATCTGTAACTTTCACTTGAAATGTTCGTTTTGCACTAAAATACTCAATGAAATGAGAAAATACTTCTGATTTAATTTGTCGAGTATTTAATTCACCCAGGAGTTTATGAAAGTCGGCTTTGTTGTTAAGGACTATTTATTTAATTACCAGAAAACATGTTATATGATGATATTAATCATAGTTGAGACATGAAATGATCTGTGAAGATAGAAGATTCTGTCCATGTAAAGACAAATATTGGGCTTTAAAAATAGTGTTCTCCTCTTTACACGATGCATTTGGAGCAGTTAAATATTGTTACGACTCGTTCACTGTAAACCTTGAATACCCGCCGCTTTCCTTTAATTATTCACCAACCAAGATAATAAAACTCTCTCTCTCTCTCTTTCAGGGGGTGCTGGTTGTCTCTGGGCGATCGTTTGGTTTATTTTTGTGTCCGATGACCCTCGCACCCACCGTCGAATCAGCAAAGAGGAGAGAGATTACATCATAAACTCCATCGGACCTCAGGTGCACATGAAACATTAACCAGCGTTTTATGAAGTGTGACATGCAGACCACGGCGTTATTCTCCATTCGCTAGTAAAAAAAAAAGTAATCAGTCGTGAAGACAAGTGAGAGTGAAGGTAATATCAGTACGGGGGCGCCAACGTGTTAGGACGAACAGGTTTGACCGATTAGAGAGCTGAGCCGGAAGGCAAAGCTCTCGATCTATCGGTCAATCTCTGTTCCTACCCTCACCTGTGGTCATGAAAGCTGGGTTTTCAGGAGGGTGCCTGGAGTCTCCCTTAGAGAGAGGGGGAGAAGTTCAGCATCCGTGAGGAACTCGGAGTAGAGCCGCTGCTCCTTTGCGTTGAAAGGAGCCAGTTGAGGTGGTTCAGGTGGAGAGATTAGATCTCCACACTGGCCTGGGAACGCCTCAGGATCCCCCAGTTAGAGCTGGTTAATGTGGCCCGGGAAAGGGAAGTTTGGGGTCCCCTGCTAAAGCTCTGCTGCCCCCACGACCCGACCCCGGATAAGAGGTTGAAGATGAGACGAGATGAGATGAGATTTGACCGATTTAAATAACTTTTTGGGCAAACAAAACAATAAGTAAGCAGGTAACTCACATTGTGTGCGTCAAAAACTTGAAAGCAGAGATAACGATGACAAATGGACTCATGAGAACATTCACAGGCTTTGTGGTATTTTCTAAAGATTTTGTGTTGAACCTGCAGGGCACAGGTCACGGCTGGTCCGTGCCCGTGCTGCACATGATGCTGTCGGTCCCTCTGTGGGCCATCATAATCACCCAGATGTGTGCGAACTGGAGCTACTACACGCTGCTCACCTCCCTGCCCACCTACATGAACATCATCCTGCACTTTGACCTCAAATCGGTGAGGATTCGATGCATTTGCTCCTCTGGATCATGTCAAACGAAAACTATGTTAAACAGCGGTTAATCTTTAAGTACGTTTGTCCGTGTGTGTGTTACTGACAGTTGTGTTTAAAACACAACATGTTCCAGAAGTAAACTTTAAATCTGCTTCATCACAAAGTCGTTCTTCTGTTTTAAATAATAACAGTTGTTTTCACTCAGCCCAGGTTAAAACAGAAGCAATTGGACTCGTATTTGCTTTAAATATATTATTTTAAGCTAGCTGTTTCCCCCCGTGTCCAGCCTTTATGCTAAGCTAACCAGCTGCTGTTTTATATTTACCGTAGAGACATGAGAGTAGCATCCTCTCATCTCTCAGTTAGAAATACAAAACCATTTCTTTCCTATTCCTCATCACTTACACGCTGTACTTCCTCTGTGTGACAGGACGCTGTAGTGTGTTTTACGTCTCTTCAAAACTGACAAAGAGCAGCAGCAAAATAGGACAACAGCGACTCTTATGAAAGTCTCTTGTGTCTCTGTGCAGAATGGTTTCCTCTCCGCTCTGCCGTACCTCGGCGCCTGGTTGTTTGCGACGCTGTCTGGCTTCGTGGCGGACAGTCTGCTCGAGAGGAAGGTGTTCAGCGTCACCGTCATACGCAAGCTCTTTACCCTAGCAGGTAAAAGAAACTTTCCCTCTTTGTTTACGTCACGTTCACATGCTTAGACATGCTTAGACATGCTTAGACGCTCCCTTCGTGTCCCCCTGAGCTGCGTGATGAGGAGGTTTAAAGACTCTCAGAAGTGGTTTACCTTTGACTTTGTAGTAGGAAGTCTGTCTTCTACTTTAAATGGTATCGTTTTGGCTCTGGCACCAAGTGTGACTGCGCACCTACGCTTTTGTTGAACCGTGAACATGTTCATCTACGAACCCCCTGTACAGTGGTGGAATACAACTACAAGTACTTTTACTTTGAGTCTTTATGCTTCTCAGAGGGACATATTGTACTTTTTTACTACACTACATTTGTCTGACGGCTTTAAATTAAAATCAAATCTTTATAGAGTGCATTATAAACAACCACACAGACGACCAAAGTATTGTACAGTTCAGCAATAAAAACTAGAATAAAAGATATACATAAAATACAGTAGACGGGTGTCTTGATCGAATTCAAAGCCCTAGAGAACAAGTGGGTCTTCAATAAGGACTTAAAAACCTTTAAAAAAGGGTCTGGGCTGATCTAATGTGCCAGGGCGGGCTGTTCCAGAGCCGAGGGGACGCCGCCGCAGAGGCTCGGTCCCCTCTGGTTTCAGTCTGGTCCTGGAGACTTCCTGCAGCATTTGACCTGCTGACCTCAGCGCTCTGGCTGGAGTCTGACAATGTAAAAGTTAAGTTAAGTGCAGCGGTGCCAGAGCTTTAAAATCAAATAACAAAAGTTTAAATCAATCCTGCAGCTTGAGTTACTATTCAGACGCCAGTTCTACATCTCCTTCCTGTCCAGTGAAAACAGTGTCTCCAGATTTGGTTATTTTGAATGTTTGTGATCAGCACTGCACAAAAAACCTCAAATTTATCAAGACCACCATTTAAGTGCAATAATTTAATCTTACTGCTAAATTCTGCCAAATACAGTCATTTTATCTGATCTTATACGTTTCTCTGCACTTATCTGATTTAATTTTCTGTGAATTTTATTTTACTTGTATTCCTATTTCTGCTTTATATATAGATTTAACTAAGAGTCTATTGTTTACCTTCTGTATTTAACTAAGAGTCTATTGTTTACCTTCTATATTTAACTAAGAGTCTATTGTTTACCTTCTGTATTTAACTAAGAGTCTATTGTTTACCTTCTATATTTAACTAAGAGTCTATTGTTTACCTTCTATATTTAACTAAGAGTCTATTGTTTACCTTCTGTATTTAACTAAGAGTCTATTGTTTACCTTCTATATTTAACTAAGAGTCTATTGTTTACCTTCTATATTTAACTAAGAGTCTATTGTTTACCTTCTATATTTAACTAAGAGTCTATTGTTTACCTTCTATATTTAACTAAGAGTCTATTGTTTACCTTCTCTATTTAACTAAGAGTCTATTGTTCATTGTCTATTGTTTTACTTCTATATTTATTTAGCTAAGAGTTTCTTGTTGATCTTATACTGTATTTTTTATACCTAATATAAGTTTATATAACTCTTATATAAATGTTTTTTAAGCTGCTGGAAATCACATTTCCTTGCGGGAGTTTTCCCAAACATCAATAAAGAGAAGTCTAAGTCTCTAAATCCCAATATGGACGAGTGCAATATTCAAAATATGTGTCAAAATACAGACTGTAGAAAATGACTTTATCATCATTTCAGTATATTTATCAGTGTTTTATGTTCATTGTTAAACTAAATCTTAAAAGACACAGAGAGAACCAGTAACACAGTGATGTTTCTCAGCGTGTTCTGGTGTTTACTCCCTTTTAACGTCCACGTCATCTCTGCAGGTCTGTTGCCGGCGGCAGCGTTCCTCGTGGCTGTGAGTTACGCCGGCTGCAACCACATCCTCACCGTCACCTTCCTCACTCTCTCCACAACCATAGGAGGACTCACCGCCTCCGGAGTCTTCATCAACCAAATAGACATCGCTCCTCGGTGGGTGTCACCATCCACACGCACATGTTCAGCCTTTAAGTCGGATCTTTTCTCAGAAAAACGTGTTTCAAATGTGCAGAAATATTCAGTTTACAAAGTTATGAAACAGATAAAACCAGCGAGTCGTGACGTTTACAACCTGAAGCCACAGAATGTTTTTATTTATTTTTGGAAATTTACTTGATATTCAGTAATTCAGGGTTTTCAAATCATGGAAAAACCTGGAAAAGGATTAAATGACCAAATATCCTGGAAAGTTTATACATGTGGTCCAGGCAAATGTTGAGTGCCACTCACTCCGATCGCCTACTTAAACCTGTTGGTGCGTTTTTGTTTGAACTCGACTTGTTTGTTGAAAAACGCAAAGTGGAACGCCACATTTAGTTTCAGCTCCATGTCACTCAATCTGCAGACAAACTTAACTAATCCTGAGGGGAAATGCAATTTTTTCACACATTCAAACACACTCAATTGTTGCCTTGCTCAACGGCACCTCGGCAGTGCCCTTGAGGGAAACTGACACCTCTCCAGCTACTGGTCCACTTCCATATGTGGGACCTGAACCCTTTAGTTCCAGAGCTACTGCCGCCCCAGAGCAGTTAAAGTGTAATTCAGGAGTAAAATCATCCTAAGGTCTATTTCCGCACTTACAAACATCCAATAAATCAAAGAGACAGTTTTTGTCATGTTGTCGTCTCTTCTCCTGCAGGTATGCCGGGTTCCTCCTGGGAATCACCAACACATTCGCGACCATTCCTGGAGTCCTGGCTCCCATCGTCACAGGATACTTCACTGAAGACGTAAGTCTCTAAAAATGAACCATTGGTCACTTTAGTTATCTTCAAGGACAATCAGTCATGTTTTGTACGTAAGTGAAACTCTGTCTCCTCTAAACGTCACATACACACAACGTATATGTGGTGAGACAGTTAAATAATATCAAGTGAATAAGGAAACATTTCGATTTTCTTCAAGACATTTAGGGCGCACTCACACTGTGACTCCGTCCCGTGCCCCGTGCTTTAGGGTACTTGTCCCCCCCTCCCTCTCCCCCCACAGCCCAGGCCCGTTTGTACTCACACTACCTGGGCCTCGGCGAATGATTCTTGCTGCCTATACGTCATCACGCCGTAACACGTCACACGCATTGATGACGTCATCACGATGCGTCGCTTTGTTTACAAATCTTTCCATAGACCTCAGAGTTTTTGTGCGTCTTGTCGACTGTTGTTTAATATTTTCATCGACCAAATCTGCAGTAAACACTCCACCTCCGCATCACACCAACGTGAACCTTTCACCGCCATTGTTGTTGTTGTTAAATGTCCGCGCATGGTCCGTCCTTCTTTCTGTGTCCGAACAGGCGCACATAAAATGACGTCAGAACCGCCGTAGGCCTCGTACACGTACATGTGCAAACATGCTTTACAAAAGCCCACCTCTCTCAGACGGGCCGTGGCCGGCAAGCGTACAGTACGGTTGCACTCACACTGGTCAAACAAACTAGACTTTAGCCGCGAAGCGTGCTTGGGAACGGTACGGACGGACAGTGTGAGTGCGCCTTTAGAAGAGGTAGAGTTTCACTGACGCACAGAACATAATGGATTTTACTGATCTGGATATTTTAGTGTCATTCTTTGTCTGAAGCACTGAACTTTAATATTTTACATAAATGTTTTTATACAGTAAAAGAATATCAGTCTTGTGGAGACGCTGAGCCTGTGAAACACCTTCACAGGACACCAGAAAGTATTAAAATTGAGTCTAATATGAGAAGGAGGACATTTCATCACACAAATTAAGAGGAAAACACAATAAAGTCCCAGATTTATTCAAAAAAAAGCACTGGAGAGGTTTCACTCTGGTCATCGTGAGGACATTTATCACTAATTTCTGAATTTTTACAAAGCAAACAATCGAATAATTGAGAAAATAATCCACATTTAAACCCATAATAAGAATAATCATGAGCTTCAGTCTGATACAAAATAGTTAAACTTCACCTCAGCAACAGTTAAATCCGCTTTTACATTAACGCATGAGTAATAATCAAATATAATATCATAACAGTCTCAGGAGACGTCTTTATTCTACTTTAAGTATTTTATTTTAGTGATTACACAAACATGCTTTTGCTTAAGTCACATGTTCGATGCTGGGCTCTTACAGCACACCATGGCGGGCTGGAGGAAGGTGTTCTGGTTGGCAGCTGGGATCAACGTCAGCGGCGCTCTCATCTACGCGATATTCGGCAGCGGGAAGAATCAGCCTTGGGCCGACGCCGAGGAGGAGAGCGACGCAGCTGAGAAAGAGAGGAGTGCGTCCATCGCCACGTAAAACAGAAACATTCAGACGAAAAACATCGGACAAACACCGAGGGGCAGACGACGTTGAGCTTTTAAAGACGCTGGGACACGTTTTCGAGTTCTACCTCAGTAAAATGATGCAAAGACGATGGAAATACACGCAGCAGTGCGAGAGGCGAGGGTATAATATCAGCAGCAGAGCCGAGCAGAGCTTTCAGATCAGTGCACCGGGAAAGTTTGATCCATTATTTACACGTTTAAACTCAGGGGAGCAAAAGAGATTTAGGATCATAGACATGTTTTAACATCAAAATCCTATTTTTTGCACATTTTTATAGTTTTTTTTATCAATATTTTTATCTGGATGACACAAACAAAACACATCAGTATAAAATTACAAGTTTTTACAGTTTTGTTGTTAAATGAACGTCGCCAGGCCTCAAAGAGAGAGAGAGACACACACACACACACACACACACACACACACACACACACACACACACACACACACACACACACACACACACACTGGGCGACTCTTTGTGTGTGTGTGTGTGTGTGTGTGTGTGTGTGGGGCCTCTTACTCAGCATGCTTTACCAGCAAAAAGTAATCCAGTGCCGTGGTGGCCTGTTAAAATACAACATGGCCCCATCGTGTGTAAAAAGGTATAAAAGTCCAAATTCCCCCAGGACGACCCTCAAACACCACGGACCCTTCACAGTCTACATCTGTTACATTTAATTTCATTACAATGCTCTTTTTATCTCTGTATTTAATTCATTTATCGACCTAAAAATAATCACATTTAAGAATATTGACTCTTAAATGTGCCAGAATCTACTTTATAAAGACCAAAAGGTTCACGTGTCGCTACAACACTTTAGATCAACAGTTTTGTTTAGAAATGATTTATTTTACTTCCTCCTGAAAAGCGGCCTGAGTTTAAACTCAGGGGACCATTTGCACAATAACTCCAGCAAAGAGATTTAGGATCATAGTAAATGGACTTGTACTTATAAAGCGCTTTCTAGTCTTCTGGCTACTCAAGGTGCTTTCACAGTGTTTGTCACATTCACCCGTTCACACAGACGTTCACACTGATGGCAGTGGACATCTACAGACCATCTAATCTGACCATTCACACCACGTTTACACACCCATGCACAGCACGGGGAGCAATTCAGGGTTCAGTGTCTTGCCCAAGGACACTTCCACATGCGGACCGGGGGAGCTGGGGATCGAACTACCAATCTCTCGAATGGAGGACGATCCACTCTTACCCTGAGCCGCAGTCGCCCCGTAGATATGTCACGGACATGTTTTAACATCAAAATCCTATTTTTTGCAGATTTTTAATGTTTTTATAATCGATATTTTTATTGGGATGACACAAACAAAACACAGCAGTATGAAAATTATGAGTTTTTCACAGTTTAGTTGTTAAATGACGTAGCCAGGGGCCTCAAAGAGAGACACACACACACACACACACACACACACACACACACACCTGACAACAGGAACAAAACACTGTCTTTGTTTACAAAATAACAATGATGGATGGAAAAATAGGACGGGACGGAGGGGTTCGCCAGGTGGAAAAGTTTATACGGAATAAAAGTAATCTGTAAAATAATCTATTCATGAAAAAGAAAACAGTTTTACGCACATTTTTAAAGCATGCTGGATATTCTCAGGAATACTTTTACTGCAGCAGAAGCTCACAGGAGAGTGATTTAAGGTACAAGTCTTTGCATCAGTGATGTTTACGTCATAATCAGTGATATTAGAGGTTTATTAAGGTATAAAGGTTTAATATAAGATACAACAGGAGCGTGAGAGGCGCTGAAAACCACTGTGACTAAATCAACGCACGTTTTCTTTTCAACGACTCTCGTTTTGTTTCTATGGTTCGACCAAGACAAACCGATTTTTGTGATATTTTGTGTGTTTTTAAGACGTCTTTGAGCTGCGAACGAGCTGGGACCGAATGTTTCATGAACCAAAATGTTTTTTTAAATATCTGTTAACCACTTTACCGTTCCCTGTTCTGTGTTTTCTGCCCAGCGGGAACAAAATAAGCACTTTTCTCATGCAAAAACACACAGGAAGCCTTTTACTACAGTGCCAATATTTAGCTAAATAATGTTTCTACAGATATTTTTTATCAAATCTTCAGTAAGATTCGGTTTTTACCAACGCACCGTCTTCTGTCAGGATTTTTTATAAAAGTGCCATGAACTTCCTTTTGTGTTACGTTTCTATGAAATATTTGGATTTGCGGTGTTTTTAATCTCTCATTTCTTCAACGACAGTAATTATTCTTTTTATATAAAACATATAAAACAGACTTGTGCCGTTTATCAAAGTGCACTGTCATCGTAAAGGTGTTTTTAAACGGATGCAATAATTTATTTGCCTCTCTGTGCTTTGAAAATGTGCAAGTTTGCACAAATGTGTGAAATATGTTGAACGATGTATTTCAAAATAAACTCTGAGGCATCAGAGTGGCGTCTCTGCGTGTATTTAAATATCTGTTATATATGTTTATACTGTTTATTTGTTCAGTTGTGACACATCATTATAACAGCGTGAGTACATAGGGATTCACTTCCCCGGAGTTGTTTGTGCTTTGTCGTCTCGCAGGTCTCTGCTGATCGTGGTGGTGCCTGCTGCCGTGGTCCTGCATGACGCTTCCTGCTGCTGTTATAATCTATCACCTTAGCTGTGCTTGTTTCTACTATTCTGCTGTATTAATAAGTCATATTCACATTACTATAGATGTTATTATAGTTACTGGAAGTGTGTCTGTCTCTGTCTTTGTCTCTGTCTTTGTCTCTCTCTGTCCATCTATCCGTCTTTTCTCTCCCTCTCTCTCCTTTTCTTCCTCTCTCCGGTGCAGACAGATGTCCGTCCTCCACAGAGCTGGGTCTGTCTGACGTTCCTGTCTGTTATAGTGAAGGTTTTCAACGCCACCGTACTCTACGGGGGAATTGTTGGGTCTCTGTAAATCATAAATAAGTCATAGAGTGTGGTCTTTACCTACTCTGTAAAGTGTCCTGAGATAACTGTTGTTATGATTTGGCGCTATAAATAAAACTGAATTGAATTGAATTTAGTTACTGGAGAAAAGAAGATACATGTTTGATAGGAAACCTTTTAAGAAAGTAGTACTACAACCAAAATTAGATTAAACAACAACTAATTTAAATATATTTATGTTTATATTAATAAAGTTAAAGTGGAATAATGGTTATAAAAGAGAACATAAGAGTTTGGATCAGGGACAATCAAAGTAAAAAGTTTGTTATTTTATATTATTAAGTGATTCTTAAAATCTCCATTTTGTACTTTGACTCTTAAATGTGCCAGAATCTACTTTATTAAACCCAAAAGGTCAGGTTCACGTGTCGCTACTACACTTTAGATCAACAGTTGTTTTTATATATATTTACATTTTTATTTGTTTTACTTCCTCCTGAGAAGCGGCGTGTGTTTACTGTCGTCTGCAGAGTTTGTAAATCTCTCCCTGTAAACACACAGGTTGGGTTTGAGTCAACTTGAGCTGTTTAGGGAGTTTTTTTTAGTTTAGTTTAGTTTAGATTTAGTTTATTTTGAATATGTGAGAAAACAAAATGATCAAACATTAATGTGCAGTGTTAAAGAAAAGGGGAAACAACAGAGAGAAAAATACATTTACAGTAACAAAGTTTAACAAAGTAAACTGAAAAATATAAATTCTGTTTACATATCCGAAAAAGACAGGGAGGAAGTATAAACTTATTTAATTCCACCACTTTTTAATAAATATTACTGAAATATTCTCACTATAAAGTAATAATAACAATAATAATAACTTCTATTTGTCATTCTTTAATTGTCCTTGTTCTGTATCTAACAAAGCATAATTCTATTACAAAGATATTTGTCTGAATTAAATATTATATTCTTTTTATTGCTATTTGCGTTGAAAGGAGCCAGTTGAGGTGGTTCAGGATCATCTGGTAAGGATGAACCCTGGGCGCCTCCCTAGGGAGGTGTTCCAGGCACGTCCAGCTGGGAGGAGGCCTCTGGGAAGACCCAGGACTAGGTGGAGAGATTATATCTCCACACTGGCCTGGGAACGCCTCAGGATCCCCCAGTTAGAGCTGGTTAATGTGGCCCGGGAAAGGGAAGTTTGGGGTCCCCTGCTAAAGCTGCTGCCCCCAGATAAGAGGCTGAAGATGAGATGAGTTGAGGTGAGATTCTTTATATTGTTATAATATATAACACACACACACACACACACACACACACATACTGAAGATGACACAGAGTCCAATATAGCTACCTATATAAACACACACACACATGACATACTATACTGAAGTGTGTCATGTGTGTGTGTGATACTGAAGATAACACATGGTTTTTAATGAAACCATCTGAATTCACCGACTTTTCCACTCGATTTCAAACTCAATCCCCGATAAATAATAATAAATCAGTTGATCAGAGGGTTTGTTTTTGACTGCAGCCACTAGATGGCACAAGAAACTGAACATAAGCGTCGACCTCTGAGCTTAAAATGGAAATAAACGTTTTAAATATGAGTTTTTAATCGAAGCTGCTGTTACAGACCTGCATGTTTGGGCTGTGGTGAATAAAATGTACATTTAGTGATGATAACACAACATGGGAGAAGATATTAGAAGATATATATTCTGTTTTTGCACTATTTGGTCTTATTTACTCATATTTATTCATTCCGTATTATATTATTACAAAACAAGAACAACTGCACTATATCATGTGAATATGTACATGTGTCTATTTCCATTTCTTCCCTTTTTGAATTTAACTTTATTGCTTATTTTTGTAATTTTTTATCTTATTTTGTAATATTCTGATTCTGATTCTGATTAAAATACTCAACTAAAACTCCCCCATTCAATATCTTACTTAAATAAAATAATGTGCGTATACGTACATATATAAATAATATTAAGAGTAAATACAAAACGGGCCTGGTCGTTTTAACATTATCATATATTATGCTATAAGTTTATCTTCAGTATAAGATGCATTTTAATGTTGTTTCTTGGTGCAGGAGAGTTAAATACAGTAAACACTCATTGGTGAGATATTAAATACACTAATCTTAAAGTGCTAAAGTGTAAAGAACCGTATTATATCATTCAAAGTACAAGAACTTAACTACAGTACTTGAGTAAATGTACTTAGTTACTTTCCACCACTTTGAAATATTCACATTAGTAAAGTTTTAAGGTGCTTTTCTTGAGTATTTCCATTTTATTTCACTTTATACTTTAAATCCACTTAAATATTGTACTTTTTACTCCACTACATTTATTTTATAACAGTTAATTTGTAGATTTAGTTCATTATATTAATACAATCAACTATTACTATGATTTCTTTGTTTTTTTTACATGCATATTTTTATTTATTTTTACAATGTTCATTAATTTTTTATTTTATTTTATTTTTTACAATCAAATAAATGTATCTTTATTTTTCACAGTGGGTGCAGCCCCCTGTTGTTACAGCTCATAGGTGCAGCTCATGGGTGCAGCCCCCTGTTGTTACAGCTCATGGGTGCAGCTCATAGGTGCAGCTCATGGGTGCAGCTCATGGGTGCAGCCCCCTGTTGTTACAGCTCATGGGTGCAGCTCATGGGTGCAGCCCCCTGTTGTTACAGCTCATGGGTGCAGCTCATGGGTGCAGCCCCCTGTTGTTATAGCTCATGGGTGCAGCTCATAGGTGCAGCTCATGGGTGCAGCTCATGGGTGCAGCCCCCTGTTGTTACAGCTCATGGGTGCAGCTCATGGGTGCAGCCCCCTGTTGTTACAGCTCATAGGTGCAGCTCATAGGTGCAGCTCATAGGTGCAGCCCCCTGTTGTTACAGCTCATGGGTGCAGCTCATGGGTGCAGCTCGTAGATGCAGCTCATGGGTGCAGCTCATGGGTGCAGCTCATAGGTGCAGCTCATGGGTGCAGCCCCCTGTTGTTACAGCTCATGGGTGCAGCCCCTCTGTTGTTACAGGAAGTTGTTGGAAACTTGCATCAGATTTTTTAAGATGACCCGGAAGTTCATATGACGGAACCACCGGTGTGGTGTAACGGTAATTGTCGTCCCCCCTTTTCATCACATCCGCCCTGTAAACATTTATAATTAAACACATTTATTATTGTTACTCCGCGAAAACTTCACCGTCTCCGAGTCAAATAATCATTTCAGTGCCGTGTGTTTTACGGAGCTGACACGAACTTACCTTTTTTTTAGTGGCGGTTTAATTCGCGTATTTACGGTCAAACCAACGGAAATCACAACGGCTGGCTAACGTTAGCTGTTCATTAGCATCTGAAATTATCCTTTTAACGTTATTTTATTCACTAATTTAGACATTTATGGCGAGAATAAGTGACTTATATTTAACCCCTTAGCGACTATAAATCACCATAGTGACCACAGTGTGATTTTATTGCGTTTAAATACATTAAATTAACTTTATATACTAGCTAACTGTAGCTAGGTTGTTTGTTTTTCCCCCAAACTTTATTGAAACATTTATACAAACGTTACAAACAATTAAATAATATTTAAGCATCATACTTTATATATATATATATATATATATATATATGGCAGTCATTTTTACTTTCAATAAACAATACAATCTTACATTATGACATAAGTTCATTTTTGTAAAGGAAGTAAAAATAAAACAATAAATAAATACAAAAAAATACATTGAAATTTATGCTATATAATCACATTTCCTTTAAAAAAATGCTTGTAGTTTATCAGCTGCATAAATACTTATTGTTAATAATTTAAATAGACTCAAAATAAAAAGTTTGAAGGTATTAAAATTTGTCCGAGACTTTAAAAACTTTATGGATGTGAAATTTTGCTTGTAGACGATCCGATGAATTGATTTGTTTTTGTTCTCAAAAGCAAATCACATATTTTGCTTCCAACTTAATAAAACTGTTTTGAATCTTCAACGTTTACTGACACTCCCAGAATAAACGTTTAATAGTTTCTTCTTCAATTTTTACAAAGTTCACATTTGTCGTCCACAGCCATAAACATTTAAATAAATGTATTTAATGTTATAAAGTAATTGTTTCAGTTAATTGGGGATATCAAATGTGTCCGGGCGAGGTCACGCTAGCATCACGCTGATGAATGTTTCATGACAGTGCAGTTGTTTGACTGTTTTATTCACTTCATATATTATTAAAAACACAGAAAACCCCGTCCGTAGTAAATGTGGAGCCTTTATTCTGCACAGAGTAAATGAATTCACCCCTAATGTCACAGTATTTCTTTATTTTTACATTGTGAATATTTAATCTCACCAGGTTTGGTTTAATAAAAAGATGGATGACAGTCCTGGCTGTTGTCTCACTATTAGAACATTTATTTATTTATTTATCAGCTTTCACGTTAGACGGTTTAATCATTAACAGTCGATGGTTTTCAGATCAGTAAATGAGACAAATTATGATTTACGACACAGCAGTGCAGAGCCAGGATTACTCATCATTTGTGTTTCTGTGTGATATTAATAACTGTCTTTTATTTTAATGTTTTTATCAGTTTTCTCAGTTTCATTGCATCAATGAAGTCATGTTAATTTTCTAGTGACAGTTCCTTTAATTGTCCTTTAACCTTCATTTTCTCCTGTGTTTTTGTCTGTAAATATGTGAAAGAGACCGGTTTGATATTAAAAATAATGACATTCACGAGTAATACGTCTCATAAAACGCTGTACCAGAAACCTCCCCACTTTGGTTGGAAGCAGGACGTGAACCTTAAGATATAAATAGGGCCTATACATTATTAAAATCACATTTTAAACATGCAATGGGGCTTTTAATCCGCTTCAAGACTTAAATGTTAATGAAACGTACTCAAAATGCTTCCTGCCGAGCATTTGAAGCGGAAAAACAAACACTAACTTATTGGCAGAGCCGTTTATTTGTACAGTCCAGTATCACTTTTACTATTTAAACAGGTTTTTGCACATTTAAAACAGCTGTTACAGATCCAGAACCAGTGTCTGGGTAAAAAAACAACATGAGAAACCTGTGAAAGAGGCCGTTCAAAGAGAAAGAGAGGCTCAAGGATGCGATCAGAGCCAGGAGTGGGTGATGGAAATGTTCCTAAAGGTCCCAAAGTAGAAGAAGTAGCTGCTGTGATTTGCATGTGATAAACACAAACCTCCTCCAGGGTGTGAAACAAATGCAGACGACAGCCCGACCGCCAAAAGGGAAAACTCTGTTAGCAAGTGTGAAGCTCTGGGGGGAGCGTGTGGAACTGGCAGTGTGTTGTAAATGTGATTTATTTGCATTAGCTGCCCCCACCTGGCTCAGTCTGTACCCAGGGAGCTGACTTTAGTATTTAGATGTTAACTCCGGCCTGTGTGCACATGAATGCCGGTGCCGTGGGATTTTCTAAATGTTGGCGTCGGTCGGTATCAGTTTTTTCTGCACCCACGCAAACACCAAGTCACGTTTGTTAAACCTGGCAGATAAGGACGCCTCTAAAGCGCCAGTTCCTGCTGCTGCCCACTTAAAAAACACGGTTTTCACTCGAATTCATAAAGTAAATATTCATTTAATGCGACTTTTTACCCCTAAAATGACGTCGTGTCTGCTACAGCGTGTCGTCACATGTTCACCTCAGAAGTTTCATCAATTACATGATTTTTTAAACGGTTTAGTTCAGTTTTAAGAAAAGATAAGTACATTTACACGTGTGCTGCTCGTCTTGGATACAGTGGATGATTTCATCTGAGGAGAAAGAAAATTATCTAATAGTCTCGATTCTCATGAACACTGAATGTAGATGCTAATGTTAGCCTTAGTTGGAAGTTAGCCCGCTAGTGCTAACATTAGCTAGCCTTACCTAGCACAGACGACCTGCAATTGATCTCACTGCAGTTTAAAATCAACGATACATTTATGTTTTTACGATTTATGTGATGTGGGACGATTTGCCGTTAAAACAGGCATGTACATGTTTATGTATATGTTTATGTTTATGTTTATGTTTGTTTGCTTTCTGAGTTTTTAGTAGGTCTTTGATTTTCTGAAAAGAACTGTGTTTAATTTAATTTTGCATTACTGTGAATAAAACTTTATTTAAAATCTTAACTTAAACCGTGTTTTCTCTGCCGCTTAAACGAACTAAAGGAGACATGTCTCTTTAGAAAAGTTAATTTTGACCCAGAAAAACAACAATAAATCAAACAAATTCTTCAATCACAACCTTTTTTAAAGCATGCGAGAGTCGGTGACGCTCAGGAACCAGTTTCCTGACAGAGCCGTTCTTTGGCCGTGGAAACAGGAAGAACCGGGTCAGGATTTGGACCCCGGCTCTGAACCGGCCCTCAAAGACGTCTCGGTGGAAAAGAGGAAACAAGGTGCTCCAGACAAAACTGTTTCTCCCAACACTTTGTTTCCTTTCCTGTTTCCACACTTTAATGTTCTTCAGAAAAGCTTTTCCCCCGTTTGATGAAGAGGAACTTGAGGGTTTCGAAGGTTCGCTGACGTGTTTGTGATGAAGCGGCGCCTCTTCAGTCGACCTCCGTCTGTCGAGTGAACAAAGAAACAACAAACATTAATGTTTGCAAATGAATCATGATCAAGTTTTTACACACAGAGTGTTTCGGCTCATCACGGCCACGATAAACAAGAACAGTGTGTCGCTCTGTTTGTTTGTTTGTTTGTTGTTGTCGTCCCATGTTGTTGTGTAAACATCTCTTTTAATGATCAGTTTCAGTCATTATTTAGCTTTTTACTGTTGTTTTTTGCTGCTGGCTGAACTGAAAATGGACAATAAAGATCTCTTGTTCTTGTTTTGTTTTGTTTTGTTTTGTAAAGCGACTTTAAGTCCAGAAAAGAGCCGCATCAATTAAATGTATTATTATAATTATTATTATTATTTAAAGAATAATAAATAAGCACTGCGAGTTAAATAGAAAAGTCATGAAATTTGACCAATTATTGATAAAATAATGAATGAAAACAATAAAATCATGACAGTAATGAATGATTACAAAAATAAAAACAATTTTAATTTGAATTTGAAAAATAGGCTTTAATGTTTAAAGGTAAATTAATCCATTTAAAGGGAGCCTTCAAAAAATCATCAAGCAAAATCTGTAATTTAGACAGAATAAAACCATTAATTTAAGGATATTTACATGTTTGTGACTTTATTTCATGTTTATTTTATGAAGATACTTTACACTCACAGTGAAATTATGTGATTTATGCTTATTATGATGATAATATTTATGTTGTTTATCGATTATTATTAATCCAATGCATCACCTACTGCGTAAACTATGAAATTATTTAAATATATTTTAACGTCTTGTTTCTGTGTAAATGAAGACTTGTCTTTATATTGTGAATTTAAATGTCCAAACCAGCAAAATGTGTAATTTAGACCAAATAATACCATTAATTTAAGAGTATTTACATGTTTGTGACTTTATTTCACATTTATTTTATGGAGTTACTTTACAGTCACAGTGAAATGATGTGATTTCTACGTGTTGTGGCAGTAAAAGTTAACGTTTTCCATCCATCTGCACTGACAAACAGGTTTTTCTCAGTGGTTGCTGTGATCACCACACAATGACTCATCAGTGACGTGCTGCCTGTTGAATCACACACACACACACACACACACACATACACACACACACACACACACACAAACACACACACACACACACACACACACACACACACACACATTCATGCCCTGAGGCTCTGAAATAAGATACTGTTGAGTCGGTCCAGATTATTTTCCCTTTTACCTTAAACCTGAGCTGCAGATTACAGATTAAGCACAAAACTGATTTAAGAAGAACAGGAAGAGAAACATGTTTTTATATATTTACAAATAAAATTGAAACAATTTATAAAAACATCCTCAAGAAATCAACTTTTATTTCTTTACGACCTTCTGTTTCCGAGATACGGCAGAAAATGTCTAGACAGAAACTCCCATGATGCATTGCGGGATATGTTTTATCACTAAAATGTCATTTTTCCCCCCAATAACACATCAATGTTATTATTATTATTATTATATCACTGTTTTGATCTTAATCTCAGCTATCAGAATAGTATATTTATAATTATTTAAAAAATACTTATTAACAACAATTTCCTTTCTATGAAAAATGTTTTAGACTTTAGATCAATATAAATGATAGGTTGAACAGAGTTAAGTAACATTTAATTAATTTCCCAGCAAATGTTGCATTTAAAGTACATTTCACTTGATATTGTTCAGTGGCTCGTTCTTGATGAGCAGGAAAATTTACTTTAAAAAAGGATTTTGTTAAGTAAATCCTACAAGTTATGTTTTACAGTGTGTGCTGTTTCACGAAGAACACAACACAACACAACATTTACTCATTTCACAATAAAGAATTAAATAAAATTCTCCGTATTTGACTCCAGATCAAGTCAAATGTTCATTTTACACTCAGGGCAAGTTTCCCCTCTCGCGGTCGCTCGGCTCTCCGCTGAGTGAAAGCAGCAGCTGGAAGTAGGAGTGTGTATGTGTGTGTGTGTGTGTGTGTGTGTGTGTGTGTGTGTGTGTGTGTGTGTGTGTGTGCCAGGGGATGCCAGCTGACTCTATACTTGACAACACGCCACAGTGATGGAAGAAGAGGCAGAATCTGACCTCCTGACCCCCAAATAGCATCCGAGGTTTAATCTAGTTATCGAGTCACATCGACAGGATGCAGTGGGAAGCTTTCAGATGTGAATATTCATATAAATGTTCCTCAGATACGTCAAATATTCTCAGGGTACGTCCACACGTTCTCTGTACACGTGGCCTTGGCTTAAGAAACCAGGTAAACGTACTCCAAACGCTGTAGTGCACACGCCAGGCCTGGGTGTGGCGCCGTGACTGCCACAAAAATACAACAACTACGGAGAAGAAGAGACGGGGAGAGGCTGCGGAGAATCAAAACACTGGAGAGTTTCTAGCCACTGTTTCTGGTGTTAGTGGAGACTTTTGTGGTGTTTTGGTCACTGATGCACCGATCACTCTGCAGTTAGTGTCCTCACTGAGCAGAGGGTGCTGCTGGGAGCCCCTTCCCCGTCCCAAAGCACCCACAGGCGCCACTTTCTCACTACATTTAGAGACTTTTCACACCTTCTAAGAACTGGATTTGTAAAACTAGCGACCAATTTAGCGACTTATTCAGAGCGTCAGGGAAAAGGGAGAAATCTGTGGTTGGCCAAATTCGTTCCTGTGCAGTCGCTCCGAGTCCAGTTCAGTAAACGGGTCCGTCCGAGGCTCCTGCCTGCTACAGGGAAGGTTGTTGGGTCTGTAAATCATAAATAAGTCAGAGTGTGGTCTTTACCTATTCCGTAAAGTAACTTTTGTTTTTTTTTAGCACTATAAATAAAATTGGATTAAACAGTCTATCTTTCCGTCTCTGTGCTCTCACGCAGCAGCACTGTTGTTGTTATGTGGCGCTGTTGGGTCAGAGGTCGGAGGAGGGCCGATGACACCATTGTTTAATAAAGTATGCGGTTTCGCTCTCTAGACGTCGTTTTTAAATCTTCCCACTCTGGGACCCGGTTTCAAAAGATCCCGTTTTTCAGGCTCCGATAACGCCATCGGCTGTGGACGGTCGGAGAAAACGATTAAAAAGTTGCGCGGTTACAGGATAACGCATCTTTGTGCGGATGGGCCCTAAATTATTCCAAATCACAGCAAAGTTAACAAAGGAAAGAAGCTTTAAGGATGTCAAAGAACCTGTTTATGTTGTTGTTCTGTAGTAAAATCAGCTGATACACTTCACTTCAGTTTGTACTGAAACTTAGTTAATTTATGTTTTGTTCTGTAACTTAGTTAAATTTATGTAGCTAAGAAATGCTGCTACACTTTTAACACTGTTATCACTTATCGCTTCTTATCACTTATTTAGTTTGTACTTATTTTATGTCATTATGCTGCTAAACTGCTAAATTGTATTGTTGTATATTGTATAAACCTGCGTTTAACCACAATGTCTGTTGCACTCTGTCACATTTAGTTAATTGTTTGATTAATTGTATGTTAGCTTTATATTTATTTGTTTTATGTTTTTATGCTTATTGTCACTCTGATCCTTTCCCATCTTTGTATTGAAACTGTTGCACAATAATTTCCCTCTCTTTATAAATAAAGCTTCTTGAATCTTGACTCTTTAATTCAATCAGACACTTCTGTTTACGCGCCTGGTGTGAATGCAAACGATAAGGTGAGATAAGGTGTTTGGGAACAGCATGAGTTCATCTTTTCAGGGTCTGGGATCTGTTTGAATGCAAATCTCACTGTTATTTAAATAATCTCACTGATTACTGGAGGGAGGAGGGCGACAAAGACCGGGGCTTCGTGCTGTTCTGGTGTCATGAGGGCGTAAAACTCTGAATTTGTTATTTATTTGCTGTTTTTTTTGTATATTAATAATAAAAATCCACTGAAATATGTGACGTTTACACAACACAAACTCTGTGAATGATGAATAAACCACCCCTAAATTACTTATAAACTTAAACTTATGTGTTTTCGTGTTTTATTTCATGTTTTTTATGTCCTAATATTATTTTTAAGCATTTTTGTAGGGTAATAATAAGTGAGTGAATCTGTGTCGGATTAGGATTTTAAAGTGTAAATGTAAAATGTAAATAAAATAATAGAAAATTAAATAAAACAGGAATTAAAAACAATAATAAAGCAAAGAAATAAATCATAAAAAATAGAAAAACATACAAAAAATGATATAAACAAAAAAAATAAAATATTCTAAAAAGAGTGGGGATAAGTACAGCTAATTTAACCCCCCCTCCTTCTCCATAATTAGCCATATTTAATTATTTATAGTGTATTTTAACGCATTAATGCTTGAAATATGTCATAGAAGTGAGTTAAAAACAACTGTGTTTCTGTTGAACAGCTGATGGATTAAAGTTGAGGAAGTTGTGGTTGAAATAAACCTAAAGCTGCTTAGAAACATATGTATTTTATTGTATAATTAATAAAATAACCAGCCACATTAAAGTATGTTGTAGCTGTTGTGGGTTTCAGTGCTAACTAAGCTAAAACGTACAGACCTCATACATGTTTCAGGCGGGTCATCCGGTGGCGTGCTGACGTTTTTTGCAGGAATGTGTGTGATTTGCGGGGTCTGCACCGGGGAGGGCGACGGGAAGTCAGGCCGCCTCCCATTCGGTATAAAACCCTCTGTCCGGCCGTTGTCTTCCTCTTTCTGTTACCTGGCTAGGGGCAGCAGCTTTGGCCGTGAAAACCGAGAAACACCGGTAAGTCCAACTTTGATTCGTACGGAGAGGCGGTTTTTAACGTTCATTGAGAACCAACGGTTAGTTTTTTCAACCGTCCAACGGCTGAGATTTAAACTTTAAAATAACGGTTATGTTACGTCACACAAACCTGTGGCTTAATTAGTAAGACTTACCGGCTCGTTTGAAAAAACTTGCCGTTACTTGCCCACTGTTTACCCGCTAAATGACAGTCTTTTGTGCGCTTGTGTGTGTAAGATTATATTTATAAGCTTGTAACAAAGGAGGTTCGTGAGGGAGGAGAGGATGTGGAGGGTGAAAGGAACAAAGAGATGAGATGTGAGGATGCTGTAATGGCGTTTCTTCATCCCTCCTCCATTAAACAACTGGACTTATTACCGAGTAACAGGTGTTGGGCGGCGGGACAAGATAGCCCCTGAGTATATTGGCAGACTTTGTAACTTTAAACGACGTGGCCCAGAGAGTAACACGTGTCTCGTCTGGCTTATGGCCGAGTGAGGCCTAGTAGCAGTGGCCACCGCCTACAAACGGCTCAAATCCAGGAGCCGTTAGTTACGGTTGAAAACGTTAAGCGGTTTTAACTGACGTTTAATCGAGCTGTGATTTGAAAATGGCAGTTTAAAAACACTAACGTTTGTCAGAATGTTAATGTTAAGCCGGGCCCAGGTTGTCATGGTTGCGTTAACGTGTCGCCCTGGGGTCAAATGTTAACGGTGAATACATGATGAGCGACTTAATAAACGGTTCTAACGGTCGGGTCTTTTTTTACATTTTTCTTTCGTGGCAGAAACTACAACAATGGGAAAGGAAAAGATCCACATCAACATCGTGGTCATCGGCCATGTCGACTCCGGCAAGTCCACTTCCACCGGTCACTTGATCTACAAGTGCGGAGGCATCGACAAGAGGACCATCGAGAAGTTCGAGAAGGAAGCCGCCGAGGTGAGCAGTTTGTGCTTTTTGTGGCTCTTTTTATCTTTATGACCGTTACATTCAAGAGCCAAGATGGCGGCGCCAGCGTGCCCACTCTGCCCGGTCTGAGAATGTAGTCAGCGTGTGCGCGCACGTAGGGGTGGGGCTTAACGCCAGCAGCGTTGATGGTGACTGTGCACTTTATTCAGCAGAGGCCTCAGGCTGAAGACTAACACTTAAAAAACAATATTTTACAGATTAAATCCATGTCAAAGATAACGTGTTTAAGTGTATTATCGGTGTCAACATGTTTAAGTGTATAATCAGTGTCTAAAGTTTGTTAAATTACAGGATCAGGAAGTTGTTGAATATTTCAAAATTTGTCCACTACAATAAAAATTGAGCGTAAAAAATCTGTACAAAGTACATACAGAAACTTCTTAAAGCTATTATTTTGTATTGCATTTTTATATTGTAGCCCGTAGGGCCACTTTCCTATATCAGATGGTGAAAAATGGTTAAAATCTGACTTATTCTCTGATTATCCATCCACAGATGGGCAAGGGCTCCTTCAAGTACGCCTGGGTGCTGGACAAACTGAAGGCAGAGCGTGAGCGTGGTATCACCATCGACATTGCTCTGTGGAAGTTTGAGACCGCCAGGTACTACGTGACCATCATTGATGCCCCTGGACACAGAGATTTCATCAAGAACATGATCACTGGTACCTCTCAGGTAAGTTATTCTGTAAATACACAGCAAATCTAGGTCTAAGTCACATCTTGTATTAGTGTATTTAAAAACCTGTACTTGTAATGTTTTCAGGCTGACTGCGCCGTGCTTATCGTTGCTGCTGGTGTTGGTGAGTTTGAGGCCGGTATCTCCAAGAACGGTCAGACCCGTGAGCACGCCCTGTTGGCCTTCACCCTCGGTGTGAAGCAGCTTATCGTTGGAGTCAACAAGATGGACTCCACCGAGCCCCCTTACAGCCAGGCCCGTTATGAGGAAATCACCAAGGAAGTTAGCACCTACATCAAGAAGATCGGCTACAACCCCGCCACTGTTGCCTTTGTCCCCATCTCTGGGTGGCACGGAGACAACATGCTGGAGGCCAGTGAAAAGGTGAGATGAGTAAAGAATACTTGGTGCTGCTGAGCTTGTTGACATGGCGTGGGCGTGGACTAACTTCTTACTTAATTCTGTCTGTAGATGGGCTGGTTCAAGGGATGGAAGGTCGAGCGCAAGGAGGGTAATGCCAATGGAACCACCCTGCTGGAGGCTCTTGATGCCATCGTGCCCCCCTCCCGCCCCACAGACAAGCCCCTCCGTCTGCCCCTGCAGGACGTTTACAAAATCGGCGGTAAATATGAATAATTACTTAACGGTATAAATAACATCTTCTCAACTCTGGTTACCTTGAGTACTCAACCCAGTTATTTTTCTCAGGTATTGGAACAGTACCCGTCGGTCGTGTTGAGACTGGTATCCTGAAGCCCGGCATGGTCGTTACCTTTGCCCCCGCCAACTTGACCACTGAGGTTAAGTCTGTGGAGATGCACCACGAGTCTCTGCCCGAGGCTGTGCCCGGTGACAACGTCGGCTTCAACATCAAGAACGTGTCCGTCAAGGAAATCCGTCGTGGATACGTAGCTGGAGACAGCAAGAACGACCCACCCAAGGGAGCTGACAACTTCAACGCCCAGGTTGGTATTTTAGACTTTAACAGCTTTGAGGAAAATGAACAGAATATCTTCCAGCCTTGGGTCAAGAAAATTTGATAGAGTTCTAATTAAAAATGTTTCCACAGGTCATCATCCTGAACCACCCTGGCCAGATCAACGCCGGTTACGCACCTGTGCTGGATTGCCACACAGCTCACATCGCCTGCAAGTTCAGCGAGCTCATCGAGAAGATCGACCGTCGTTCTGGCAAGAAGCTTGAGGACCAGCCCAAGTTCGTCAAGTCGGGAGACGCCGCCATTGTCAAACTGATCCCACAGAAGCCCATGGTTGTGGAGCCCTTCTCCAGCTACCCACCCCTTGGTATGCATTTGAAAGCTTGCTGTATAAAGCTCAACTTAGAAATGCTCACAATTCAACTTTGCGATGATCAGGAGCACAAATGCAGTCGCTAATTTCTTTTCCCTCTTCTATTCCAGGTCGCTTTGCCGTGCGTGACATGAGGCAGACAGTGGCTGTCGGTGTCATCAAGGCCGTTGAGACCAAGGAAGTTAGCGGAAAGACAACCAAGGCCGCAGAGAAGGCCCAGAAGAAGAAATGAATGGTCGTGCAGGACATCCAGCAACAAGAGGTGTGCCGGCAGCAGCGGGCCACTTCCCCTCTGTCTTGCCCTCACCCTGCATCATCCTCTCTGTGGCAGAGCACTCTACTCAAGGACTGGCTTATGCTGATTAAAACCCATCGCAAAAGTTTTCGCAGGAAAAAAGAACTACGTGGCATTGTCCCTTACCTGAATCACATGACGGTGCCTCTTCTCAGTTAAGTTTAAGTTGGAAACGTTGATAAAATGCCACAAATTTAATTGGAAAGAAAGCTGCTGGTAACTAATAATAAAATAAATGTCTTTGAAAAAATTGAAATTGGCTTGTCTGTCCTTCACTGTGTTGCAGTTTAGTTATGGCTGTCACAGGCGAGCCTCTGTGTGTTGCAGCTGTTTTTGACCATGCTATCTGTGTCCTGTGATGCACTTGTCGACCAATCGTCGCAATAGAAATTACACCAGCCCAGCCAATAGCTCGTCTCACTTTGGTCTGACAGCAACCAGAGCATGCACAGCCCTCCCTCTCTCCTGGATCGGTATAAAAACTCTGCACTGATCACATACTGTCCTTTTTTCCCTCCGCTCTAAATCGACGTCGTTTTAGTTGCCGGGCACAGGTTGGTAAAATATCTTTTTATCCGACTCCTATCATCTAGAAATGCATGTTCGTGCTCAGGAGATGGGGTAGTATTCAGGGAGGGCAGGGAATTTAGACTCGTGTTATCCAGTGTCAGGAAAAATGGGGAGATCAGGTGTAACCAGGCCCTCCTGTGACTTTCTTTTTTCATTCTAGTGGGTAACATGTTATAAAAGGTAAACATGCCAGCTCACCTTGAATTTCTTATCCATATCTTGCATATCATGTGCAGACCTATTCAGCTCGTCTTAATGATGCTTCCATACACCGACATTTTAAAAAAACAACACCAAATATACGCAGATTGGGAACCTTGAGTCATAAATTGCTGTTTTTCTTTCTGCCAGTCATGGTCGTCCTTTATATCTGCCGTCGTGAACGCGCATCCAATGCTGTAGTTATCGGGGGCGCGCTTTCATCAGACAGTAACATGGCGGCTCTGCGCTCCCGGCGCAACATGGAGGCCGGTGTAGAGCACATGGCGCGCGTGACTCACCGTCAGTCGCTTTTCCGGTTACGTGCACGAGTACCGAACATGGCAGTTACCGGTAGCGTTAGGTTGAATTAACTAAACCCGTAGTTATGTCGCTCTTACGCCCGTTAAGCGTCATTAACGTACCAACGGACACCAAGTTGTGTTCGGGGTTAATGTCAACTGTCATTAACGGTAAGCTAACGGTCGCTAACTGGCAATGCCGCAGTTGTGACCGAGGTGAATCACAAGACATTTGTGACGCCATTGTAGTTTGTTTTTCACCAAATATGTGTCAAATTTAACTCTGACCTCATTTAGACATTAAAAGTTTAAATATTTAATGTACATCACTTTATGGTGTTCATAATTAGATTTACGTCACAGCTGGGTCATAACTATGGAGGACTAAACATGACTTTAGTCTCAATAAATAAATACAGAAATAAAATACCTTTAATACATGTATATATAAAATAATACTTCACATTTATTTCTACATTTTTGTTCACCTACATTTGATTTTATATTTGTGACCATATGTAAATGAGGTTGGAGGTCCCATATATACTTATTTATTGAGACTTAAGTCGTGTTTAGTCTAAACTATTTTAAACCTGAAATATTTCACTTTTAATTTTGATGTTTTACTAGTGCTTTTACTTTTGCTAGCATTACTAGTGATACTTCTAAATTCAGAAATAAAAACATATTAAAATATAAAAAAAAACCTAACCAAATAAATAAAAATAAAAACAGTTGGTGTCTGCTGCGAAACTAAGGGAGTTAATGTGAAATGCTTAAATAATGAAATAGTTTTTGCTAATTTGTTATTGAGTTTTACGTTTTCAATAGTGGTCAAATATTATTTAAAATATGCAGAAATATTCATTTTAAAGTCACAACTGTGAAGTTATGTCGCTTTTAATCCCGTTAAGCGTCATTAGCGTAGCAACGGACACCACGTTATGTTCGGTCATTAACGGCAAACTAACGGTCATTAACGTTAGCTAACGGTCATTAACGTTAGCTAACTGGCAATTACACATTTGTGACGGAGATGAATCAGACGTTTTCACCGTATAACGGTATTATCGGTTGTAAATCTGTGTTAAATTGATGTCTTTGTGCTGTACTGAGCTCATTTAGACATTAAAAGTTTAAATATT
This sequence comes from Echiichthys vipera, assembly GCF_963691815.1. NCBI lineage: Eukaryota > Metazoa > Chordata > Actinopteri > Perciformes > Trachinidae > Echiichthys > Echiichthys vipera. The sequence continues at coordinate 24,894,853 of NC_139838.1, forward strand.
TAATGTAGTCAACATCACTTCACAGTATTGATGTTTGATTAACGTCACCAAACGTCACAGCTGCGTCATCACTATGGAAACTAAACAGGACTCAAGTCTCAATAAATAAATACAAAAATAAATGAACATTTAAATACAAAAAATAAATACATTCATGTATTTTAAAAATTTGTTTCAGCATTTAATTATGTATTTATTGACGACTTAAAACCTGAAATATTTATTGTATTTAATTTTTTAATGTTTATTTTATTTTGTAGAAATAACAAAAATTAAAATAAAAATATCATGTCGTGAATAAATACATGATTAAATGGAAAAAATACATAAATGCATGAATAAATACACAAATAAAACATTCACCTACATGTATTTATTTATATGTCTGTGTCCATGTGTTAATGATGTTGAATGGCCAATATATTCATGCATTTATGTATTTTTTTCATTTATTTCAGTATTTAATTATGTATTTATGTATTTATTTATTGACGACTTAAAACCTGAATTATTTAACTGAATTTAATTTTTTTATGTTTATTTTATTTTGAAAATATTCAGTATAAACATACATGTTCAAGAGCTATACATAATGTATTAAATGTAGAAATAACATACATTAAAATGTACAAAAAAATGAAAAACATAGAAAGAAGAAAAAATGGTTAAAATAAAAAATGACTAAAAAAATGATTTAAAGTCGTCAATAAATAAATACATAATTAAATGCTGAAATAAATCTAAAAAAAATACATAAATGCATGAATCAATTGGCCCTCCAACACCATTAACACATGAACACAAATACATTTAATAAATTCATATTTAATAATTATTCATATATATTTAATATATTATTAAAACATATTAAATGTGTTATTTTTGAATTTGATGTGCTTAAAAATCTGCATAAATATTCCACATTAAAGTTTATAACGGCTCCGCCATGTTGTTTAAACCCAGTTCATCGAAATGGGAAAGGAAAAGATCCACATCAACATCGTGGTCATCGGCCATGTCGACTCCGGCAAGTCCACCACCACCGGTCACCTGATCTACAAGTGCGGAGGCATCGACAAGAGGACCATCGAGAAGTTCGAGAAGGAAGCCGCTGAGGTGGGTTGTCATGGAAACACCAGCCTGTTTAAGTCATCAATGACTAAAAACACACACACACACACCGTGGGACACAAGTGTGACGGAGGCCGCACCTCATCCGTGGACGTGCGGGTGTAGTGGAGGAAACGGCTCCCTCAGATTATACGGTTTAAACTGCCACCTACTGTTTAAAGACACGTACTGTCTTTATAATGCAACTTATACAGAAAAATGCCCAAAACACAACGTTTAACCTGCATTTAGTGGTGAAAGAAATACTCTTTTATATGTAATACACTTTTACTTAAGGTAAAGTAGTGACACCACACTGTAGAATACTCTTTATATAATACGTTTTAACTTAAGGTAAAGTAGTGACACCACTGTAGAAATACTCTTTATATAATACACTTTAACTTAAGGTAAAGTAGTGACACCACTGTAGAAATACTCTTTATATAATACACTTTAACTTAAGGTAAAGTAGTGACACCACTGTAGAAATACTCTTTATATAATACGCTTTAACTTAAGGTAAAGTAGTGACACCACTGTAGAAATACTCTTTATATAATACACTTTAACTTAAGGTAAAGTAGTGACACCACTGTAGAAATACTCTTTTTATAATACGCTTTAACTTAAGGTAAAGTAGTGACACCACACTGTAGAAATACTCTTTTTATATAACTTATAACTATATTTAACTTAAGGTGAAGTAGTGACACCACACTGTAGAAATACTCTTTTATATAATACGCAGTTCTCCCGACTCGATACTTAATTAAATATCAGAAAAGGTTGAAATCTAAATGAAAGATTAGAGAAAAGTATTTAGACTGAACTGAAACAAATCACACATTAAAGTTTATTATGTATAAACACTGATTTGTTTAAATAGGTTTGAAACACAATAATAACAGTTAAATATTACATATGCAGTCTAGCAAAGTGAATTGTTTTCCAGCTTTTAACAAATAAAATATATGTATTTTATTTAAAAACTGCAACAAATTGTGTTCGAATTCTTATTTTTTTTAAATTATTCTTTGATTTTATGAACTGAATTAGGAAACTTTACATCATATTTTTGGCAAAGACGCAGATAAACATTAATGTTTTTAGCAGTTTGTCGTATTTTGTTGAATAAAAAAGAGGCTCAAACATGTTTTTGTGCCAAAATATATAAAAAATACTGATATTAACCGATTTAATAACTGTATTTAAGGGAAATTTGAGTTTTCTCTGGTCACAGTTTTCTGTCTTTAGACTTTGAAGAGACATGATATTATTTAATTTAATACAAATCTTTTGTCCCATTTTATTTCCTGTTTTAACGACGACAGATGGGCAAGGGCTCCTTCAAGTACGCCTGGGTGCTGGACAAACTGAAGGCCGAGCGTGAGCGTGGTATCACCATCGACATCGCTCTGTGGAAGTTTGAGACCGCCAAGTACTACGTGACCATCATCGACGCCCCTGGACACAGAGACTTCATCAAGAACATGATCACCGGCACCTCTCAGGTAAAAGCTCACCTTTAGATCTTTTATCTACTGAGTTATCGCTTTATTCTTTATGTTTAAATATGTTTGTTCTGCTAATTCTCCCTGTTCAGGCTGACTGCGCCGTGCTCATCGTGGCTGCTGGTGTTGGCGAGTTCGAGGCTGGTATCTCCAAGAACGGTCAGACCCGTGAGCACGCCCTGCTCGCCTACACTCTGGGTGTGAAGCAGCTCATCGTCGGAGTGAACAAGATGGACTCCACCGAGCCCCCGTACAGCCAGAAGCGCTTTGAGGAAATCACCAAGGAAGTGAGCACCTACATCAAGAAGATCGGCTACAACCCCGCCACTGTCGCCTTTGTCCCCATCTCTGGGTGGCACGGAGACAACATGCTGGAGGCCAGTGACAAGGTGAGACGCTCGGTACACGGCTACACCTGTCAACACACCAGACACCTCCACTCACATCTAAGGGCGCACTCACACAGTGTCCACCCGTACAGTTCCCAAACAGGTTCCAGGGCTAAAGTCTAGTTCGTTTGACCAGTGTGAGCTCCTAGGAGCGGCACGTTTGCCGTCTAAAGCCCGTTTGGGAGAGGTGGGCTTTTGTAAAGCCCGTTTGCACATGTACGAGCACGAGCATGACCACGTGTACGAGCACGAGGCCTACGGCGGTTCTGACGTCATTCTATGTGCGCCTGTTCGGACATAGAAAGACAGACGGACGGACACACGGTTTCAAAACACACAAAAATATCCTAGTTCCTGTGGACGGCCACTAATAAGTCTGGAAATTTAGAAATAGAAAATGTGTAGGAACGCTGTATAAAGTATATTTACACATACACTCACGGCCGCTTTATTAGGTGCACCTGTCCAACTGCTCGCAAATTTCTAATCAGCCAATCACACGGCAGCAGCTCAGTGCATTCAGGCATGTAGACGTGGTGAAGACGATCTGCTGCAGTTCAAACCGAGCATCAGAACGGGGAAGAACGGTGATTTAAGTGACTTTGAACGTGGCGTGGTTGTTGGTGCCAGACGGGAGCTCTGAGTGTTTTAGAAACTGCTGATCTGCTGGGATTTTCACGTACAACCATCTCTAGGGTTTTTACAGAGAATGGTCCCAAAAAGAGAAAAGATCCAGTGAGCGGCAGTTCTGTGGGGGCAAATGTTGATGCCAGAGGTCAGAGGAGAACGGACAGACTGGTTGGAGCTGATAGAAAGGCAACAGTAACTCAAATATCCACTTGTTACAACAGAGGAATGCAGGAGAGCATCTGTGAACACACAACACCACCTACTTTCTACAGAGAGGGAACAGCAGCAGAAGACCACACTGACACTTTATTAAGCACCAGGTGTGCCTAATAAAGAGGCCACTGAGCGTATATACCTACATATATCAGTCAAACTTCCTTTTATCTTTTCACAACAGCACCCTCTTGTGGACAAAACACAACATTACTCTTACGATCTGATCAAATCTTGAAACTGAGGTTTTCAAAATAGTAAAAATGGATTCTGAAACTGGATAAAATCATCCAGTTTTGGTTTTGATATGGATCAAACCTTTAGTATGTGTTGTTAAAAACTCTTTAGTGAGAATGGGATACCTTGGATCCCATAAATTGGGATTATTCAAAGTTAAATACGAATACAATTAACAAACTTCTGGAAGATACAGACAGATTAAACAAGTATAAAGTCAAAATTCGGACTAGAATCTCGACTGTGGTGAGGGGGTTTCATGTGGTTTTGACTTTATACTTGTTTAATAATATGCAAATGCCTGTTTTCTGTGAGATGAGCCAGTGGCGGTCGTCACAAAGCTTCTAAAGGCGCTCTCAGTTTGTCTTCACGGGTGTGGTCAAAAGGTAAGCTGTTGTGGGGTACTTTGAACGTCCTGTCTGTCTCTAATAGAGGAATATCTTATCTTATACCAGATGAGCTGGTTCAAGGGCTGGAAGATCGAGCGTAAGGAGGGCGGTGCTTCTGGCGTCACCCTGCTGGAGGCTCTGGATTCCATCCTGCCTCCCTCCCGCCCCACGGACAAGCCCCTGCGTCTGCCTCTGCAGGACGTCTACAAAATTGGCGGTAAGGATTGTCAGGACATGTCGCCTCTCAACACCTCACCTCAAGGGAAATGAAGCTACGTAATGTCAGCGGAAAGTTCTCTCTACAAACTTTCAGACACGCACTGTTACTTAGTGGGATTCAACTTGTCGGCCTCGGGTCTGAACAAGTCTCTTTTATGCAAAACTCGCAACGACAATCCCCTGAGTTCACAACGTATCACCTCCAACACACCGCACTTCTAAATATAATGTGTAATTACCACCTTTCACACAAAGACATGAAAGAAAGTTCACTAAACCATGAAACACTGAGACCGAGCAGAGAATCTTCAGGTAAAATCAGCAAATATGTTTCTTTCTCTTCACAGTTCAAAGAAGAAACAACAAAATAAACCAACCAGCACTCTTGTTTGTGTAAGTGAGCAAATAGGAATTAAAGTCCCGACTGGTTGTCAGACTTTATAAAATACGAAACACAATTCTGAATGAAATTTGATGAGAAATTGAATCGTAGTCTTACTGTAAAATGCAGAATGAGCCTCCCCTTTGTCCACAATGATCACAAATTACGGCTCTGAGGGCAAACAAAGCCTTTAAAGCATCGCTGGTGCAGCCTGTGACGGAGCAGAAGTCACTCCTCTCCCTTCGTATCTCAACTTTCTTTCTTTTCCAGTGTTGCGACCACTCCCACCAGAGCATCAGAGTAACTGAATATCATGCGAGCATTGAGGCTCCGTAACTGTTTTTGTGTCTGAATGAAGCCGTAACGAACTTTTATATCCAAAAAAAAAGTGTGCGAATGACAAAAAAACTTTACATTAAGAGAAACATGAAGCCTGAAGTTTCACATATTTAACATTTAAAGAGATTAACCCATTAAAACAAAACACATGGCTGGGAACCAACACTTTAACTTCTGAGTCTACGCTAAATAGAAATAAACTTCAAACACAGCCATAAAATATCAAAATCACACAGAGAATGACAGAGTTGAGTTGCTCACCTGCAAGCCTGAAAGTTGCACCAACGACATTAACAGCAGTTTGAAATTTGAGACTTCGATCTGGTCGTCACACCCTTGTTTCTGCTGAAGGGCGTTCTGGGAGTAGATCTGGACCCGCAGGTTAAGACAAGCCCATCACAAAGGGGCAACTGGAAAGACCGGATAGAGTGAGTGTCCACGTACACGAAGTCTGCAGGGAAACAGACGAGATGTTTGTGTTAATACTCCTACAAGCCTTCATTAATGTCCGTCTGACTGGTCAATCTTTACTCTTTGTGCCATTTTGCTTCCATACACATTTACTATTTAACAATATCTTTATGGGAATTTCATTTTTTTATAAAAGCGAATGCAAGAAACAACTAACAGCAGAGAAGTGTGTAAATGGTACAGAAGGAACACTAAACACACCTGCTCCATACAACCGTACCAACAAGATGACACACAAACATGGCGGTCAGGGGGCCTCCCCAATGTAGACACATCATTCTGACTTTTGGACTATTCATTCAATTTTAGATCTTATTTTTTTATACCCACATACATGTCTGAACTGAGTAGGAGCTGCCTTTAATCTCACTGTATTGTGTCTAGTGACAATAAAAGGGTCCACCGAAGATACAGTAACGTAGAGTCCAGAGGACACTGGGTCATGTAACAACGCACCCTCCTTCTCCTGCCCATAACTCGATTTTTTTAGAAGAAGAAGAAGAAAAATAATTACTTTATTAATCCCTCAAGGGGAAATTCAATTTTTTCACTGTTATTATTCAGGTTACACACACACTGGCCCGAAATACACACACATGCACAGACAGGACCTATACATGCAATTAATGGAGAGATGTTAGAGCGAGGGGGCTGCCAATGGATCGGCGCCCCGAGCAGTTGGGGGTACGGTGCCTTGCTCAACAGCACCTCTGCAGTGCCCAGGAGATGAACTTGGCCTAAGAGGGTCAGAAGATAATTATGAGTATTTTGATTGGTATCCAGAACATTTGTCAGAGGGGATCTCCTCTTCCCCGCATGTTTGGGAGTGAATGGGCGAAAGCGCTTCCGGGCCGGGGACAGCGACACAAACAGGCGAGAGCTGCAGCACTAAGCCCACGTCTCACCGCCAAAGAGGCCGCTAGAAACAACCTGTCTTAGGGTGCACTCACACTGTCCATCCGTACCGTGCCCAAGCACGTTTTACGGCTAAAGTCTAGTTCGTTTGACCAGTGTGAGTGCAACCGCACCACGCCTTGCTGCGGTACGCTTGCCGGCCACGGTCCGTTTGGGAGAGGTGGGCTTTTGTAAAGCATGTTTGCACATGTATGAGCATGAGGCCTACGGCGGTTCTGACGTCATTTTATGTGCGCCTGTTGGGACATAGAAAAAAGAAGGAGGGACCATGCGTGGACATTTAAAAAAATGGCGGCGAAAGGTTCACGTTGGTGTGATGCGGAGGTGGAGTGTTTACTGCAGATTTGGTCGATGAAAAGATTCAAAAACAGTCGACAAGACGCACAAAAACTCCGAGGTCTACGGAAAGATTTGTGAACAAAGAGACGCATCGCGATGACGTCAATCAATGCGTGTGACGTGTTACGGTGGATAACGTATGGACAGTAAGAAGCATTTGCCGAGGCAAAAAACAGGTTTAATTTTGCCTCCTGCTCTCAGGTATTGGAACTGTACCCGTCGGCCGCGTTGAGACCGGGGTCCTCAAGCCCGGTATGGTCGTCACCTTTGCTCCCCCCAACCTGACCACTGAGGTGAAGTCCGTGGAGATGCACCACGAGACGCTGACTGAAGCTCTCCCCGGCGACAACGTCGGCTTCAACATCAAGAACGTGTCCGTCAAGGAAATCCGCCGTGGAAACGTGGCCGGTGACAGCAAGAACGACCCACCTATGGCGGCTGACAACTTCAACGCCCAGGTGAGTCTCAGGAAAAGGAAGGAGTGTTTGTGTTTACAGAATAAACAGTGACCTACAGAGCAAAGACTCTCTGACGCTATATTGACGCTGGCAAACTCCATTTCAACCAGGTCTGGTCCGAGACCAGGTCTGCAATGTTACGAGGCGCTCTGTATCTGTTCTAACTTTTGACTTTTCAGGCTTTTTTTGTAGCTGGAAATATAATTTGTTACGTCTAAAAATATGAATGAGGACGGAGATAATGAGGTATTTACCACAGCTGCATTTCTAGTAGTGATGAAAAAGGGAAAATAAAGTTTTATTTCTCTGATTCACTGCTCTGTGCTTATATTGACGCTGGTTTTTGCCCGTCTCCGGTCACTCAGCTGCTGTAGGATTGGCAAACTCCATTTCACCCAGTGCCAGCCTACAGTAGCTGCACCCAACAACAATCAACCCTGGAAACCCATAAACACCAAACGCTATTGGCTCCTACAATGTAAACAGAACGTGACAGAAAGTCAAACCTGTCAAAAGAATTTAGACTAAATATATATATTTTAGGGAAGAGCAATACTTTCATTCTGTACCCCTCAAAACGCCCCGTGGGTGTATTATTATTCTTAAAAATATAACCTTTAATGAAAATATAGTAGCGTGGATGTAGCCTCAGTGGTATCCAGCACCAGTCTGTCCACATCCTCACGTGTTGCTCCTTTGACTTCCCTCCATGTCGCGCCCATGCAGGTCATCATCCTGAACCACCCCGGTCAGATCTCCCAGGGTTACGCCCCCGTGCTGGACTGCCACACCGCTCACATCGCCTGCAAGTTCAGCGAGCTCAAGGAGAAGATCGACCGCCGTTCTGGCAAGAAGCTCGAGGATAACCCCAAGGCCCTCAAGTCTGGAGACGCCGCCATCATCACCATGGTGCCTGGAAAACCCATGTGTGTTGAGAGCTTCTCCCAGTATCCCCCACTGGGTGAGTGACGCCCCAATCCGTGTTGGTCTTTACATTTTAGCATTTCATATAACAACTATAATATATTATAACAAAGAATATTGTTTTACATTACACACATTGACCCCATGTCTAAATCAGCCCAGCGTTGTTTTCTGCGTTACATGTTCAGTGAAAGAGGTTTTTACCGAACACGCAGGGTTCGTACGGGTGCTTGAAATCCTGTAAAATGCTTGAGTTTTAATTGACAAAGTACTCGAAAATGCATGAAAGTGTATCCGCATTTCTTTCACGACAAAAAGCTATAGAACATAAATGTTATTTCCTATACTCCTGTTATTACAAAACACAATTTTAGTTGTTTATAGCGTAAAACATGTCTTTTAACGTGATTATAAAAAAGTGAAATGATCATTTTTAATATCTATGTAAGTATATGTAGAATTATGTTATTTACCAGAGCTGCAAGGTGCTGGAAAAGCTTGACAATAGACCTGGAAAGTTCTTGACTTTGACATTTGGAACAGGTGTACGAACCCTGAACATGTAGTCAGAGTATAAGCCGACACATCTGTGACAGACCAGCACACATTCTTTACGTCTCTGACGTATCGACGACCTTCAGATTTCCTAAAACGATTTAGATTTTAGTACATTTCTGCTGCCACTCAGCTCCAGAGCTAATGACAGACTTACTATATAATTTATAATATGATATGAAACCTTTCTACTCTTATTTTTGTGCTTAGTTACTTAATTAAAAGTATTTTATGTGCCCTTTATTCACAGTAAAGACTCATGTCTAAGGCATCTCACTGTGCAATTAATAATAATTTACTCTTACACACCTGGACACTTATCTTTTCTTTTCTGTGCAGTAACTTTATCCACCACTTAAGTTCAATAATTTAATCTTTAATCTCTTTAATCATAAATAGTTTATCTTGTATTTCCTCTACATTTAAATGATCTGATTTAATTTTCCGTGAATTTGATTTTACCTGTATTCTTAAATCTACCTCATATATATTTAACTAAGAGTTTATTGTTTACTGTTTACTTTATGTATTTAAGAGTTTATTGTTTACTGTTTACTTTATGTATTTAACAGTTTATTGTTTACTGTTTACTTTATGTATTTATTAAGAGTTTATTAGTCATCTTATACTGTATTTTTTTATACCCTCCTCATGTTTTTGTACGCTGCTGGACGTTCAGTTCGTCCCAAAGGATCAATGAAGAGAAGTCTATCTCTTCAGCTGCTCATTGACTCCGTTTCTGTCCTTTTCTTTATCCACTTCCTCCCCTCAGGTCGCTTCGCTGTGCGTGACATGAGGCAGACCGTGGCCGTCGGTGTCATCAAGTCCGTCGACAAGAAAATCGCCTCCGGTGGAAAGGTCACCAAGTCTGCGCAGAAGGCCGACAAGAAGAAATGAATTTTCCTGCGGGACGTCCGACAAAGAGTCACGTCTCAGCAGCAGCGGCCCGACACTTCCCTTCTTCTTCTTCTTCCCTGCCACCCGGCGCCGTCTTCTCCGAGGCAGAGCTCTCTACTCAAGGACTGGCTTATGCTGATTAGGACCCATCGGAAAAGTTTCCGCAGGAAAGGAAGGCCAGTGTCTTTTTAGGGGAAACTATGATCATGATTACGTTGAAACCAAAACAATAAAAATCTTAAACATTGCCAAATGAAGATGCTTGAGGGTGTGTTTTACTCTTTGAACGTATTGATTACGACAGCGTTCCTCCTCGAGTTTCACACATGAACAGCAGAGCAGCGTGACAATGAGGTCAAACTCAGCGCCACGGGGCCTTTTCTTATGTTTTCTGTTGGTAAAAGAGACGTTATGTGTAAAACAAGAAGCAGGCAAGCTGGGTTTGAGAGACACCACGTACAAAAGATGAGGGAGGTTTTAAGGTGTGCCCTGTAAAGCACAAGGAACAAGAACAGACTTGCAGAACTAGTTGGCCTAGTATGTGCTTGCAGGCAAAAGCAACATAGGCCACAATTATTTGTGAAAAAGCTTTTCGGGAGGAGGAGATTAGAGGAAGGCGTTGTTCTGGACTCCTTTTTAAGGAAACAGCACCCAGTGATCGTCCCAGACAAAGCCGGAGACGACAGGTATCCACCGCCGCCATTTAGCCTCTCAACCAGGTGAGTTAAAATGCAGGAATATATTTTAAAAATCACATAAAAAACACTTTATTTTATTATTATAAACTGATTATTCAAGAAATCCAAATAAAATAGCACCAAAAACATTAGTTATATGAACTAAGACTTTAAGTGGGGCTCTGGATGCTGATGTAATGGTTTGGATGACATCTTTAGAGGGTGAAATATCAGTAAAGGTTATACTTTTTAATACCATGTAATGCTTTTTAGTACTATGTATTGGTTTCTAATGGTTTCCATTGAATGGTGAATTACTTTATATTAATATGTAATTATTTCTAATGGTTTACATTAATTTCAGTTATTAATGACTTTAAAACTTTACACAAAACACATAATCAGTTCATTAAACGTGGTGCATTGTTATAGATCAAAGTAGCCAAACAGAAAGTAGTTTAAATGTGTTTTTATGTTGAGGGCCTTCTGTCGGCTAAAGGCTAATGAGTAGGCCTACCTAGCTTAATACTTTTTTTTTGTAAATTATATATGTTACCTTTCAAAAAGTAACACTAAACCATATAGTAACAACGCTGTTATAGTGTGGTATTTGTAGTTTTATGCAGGATAAAGTTATTTGATGAGACTGCCTCATTTGCTTGACTGGATGAGATTCTGCACGTGCTTAGCAGCCGGCAAGCTAACGTTCGCTAAGTGACGTCACCCAGCGAACGTTAGCTGATTTTTGAATAACCGTTGGAGTCTTAACGGTCGTTTCGCTGGGCTGACCTTCATTTTGTCGACGCATTTAAACCGGAAACAGTTCAATTTAAAGTCAAAATAACGGCTCCGCCATGTTGTTTGAACCCAGTACATCGAAATGGGAAAGGAAAAGACCCACATCAACATCGTGGTCATCGGCCATGTCGACTCCGGCAAGTCCACCACCACCGGTCACCTGATCTACAAGTGCGGAGGAATCGACAAGAGGACCATCGAGAAGTTCGAGAAGGAAGCCTCTGAGGTGGGTTTCTGTAAAACATCAAAATAATAATGTATATTTATTAAGTTATTAGCTAATATTCACACCACGTGACACACAATGAAGCCACGAAGGCACATATTACGTCACACACAGGTGAGGGGAAGGGTGTGGCGGATGTAGCGGCTCCTTCCGTTGCTTAGTTACAACTGCCATCTACTGTCGAAATATAAGTACTACTTTCTGTGGTGAGGTGACCAGATTTATGAGACATGTTTGGTTCAGAGGCGTAAAAACCGCCCAAAAATGACCATTATTAAGTCAGTTTGATATAAAGCATTAATTTGATATTCAGAATAAAAAGCTATTATGCATTTAAACCATTTTATTGCATTGTGTTCGACGTAAAGTTTTTTTTCCCTCATGTATCACAAGGCTTGTTTTTGAATAATGTATTTTCATGTATTTTTACAAAACTTAAATCTATTATGCGTCCTTATCTTTTGACCTAGGGATGTCAAACCACTTTTGCAACATAAAGACTAATATTCCTCATGTATCACAAGGCTTGTTTTTGAATAATATATATATATATATATATTATGATTTTTTTTTTATGATTTTTGACATAATGTCAAACCAGAAACAGGGGACGTCGGGTTTCCGTAATCTGTGACAACACACACAATACCTTTTATTTTATTTTATTTTATTCAAAATGGTTGTGCAAGTAATTTTTCATGCAAAATATTTTCTTTTTTTCATAATAACAATATGATAATAATAAAGTAACATGATAGTAATATAATATGATAATATTTTTACCTCCAATAATCATAATGTTTAGGATCGTTTGTTGGACAAAACAAACTTTGGGCTCTGGGTTATTTTGATGCTATTTCTCATTATTTTCATTGTATTTACGAGGCAAGTTTGTTTGTATGGCACAATTCAACAACAAGGGAATTCAAAGTGCTTTACATAAAAGTTTTGGAAAGAAACACGTATAAAATTACATTTGAAAAATTAACCACATTAAAGAATGTAATGTAAGTAACTTATATATATATATATAAATAGTAAATACTAAAATACATTTAGAAGAGAAAACACAAAAGGCCATCTCTCTACATGAAACCCTGGGAAAATGCTTAGGCACACTAGTAAAAAAGGGGCCCTGACATAAATGTTTTTATTTTAAAACTGGCTTTATTAAACTTTAATAACAGATGACTGTTCCTGCTCTATTTGTGCTGATTTAACGACGGCAGATGGTATTTACCTATTTAAAAACTGTATTTAAGGGAAATTTGAGTTTTCTCAGGTCACAGTTTTCTGTTTTTACACCATGAAGAGACGTGATATTATTTAATTTAATACAAATCTTTTGTCCCGGTTTATTTCTACCGTTGTTTTAACGACGACAGATGGGCAAGGGCTCCTTCAAGTACGCCTGGGTGCTGGACAAACTGAAGGCCGAGCGTGAGCGCGGTATAACCATCGACATCGCTCTGTGGAAGTTTGAGACCGCCAAGTACTACGTGACCATCATCGACGCCCCTGGACACAGAGACTTCATCAAGAACATGATCACCGGCACCTCTCAGGTAAAAAGCTCACCTTTAAATCTGCTCTTTCATGACTTCTCACGTCCAGGTTTGTATATTTTAACATTACGGGTGCAATGAGAAATGATCCACAGTCCAATATTACTGTATGCAGAGGGGAAACATTGATACATGTCGTCATCTGTAAGATCCGCCTTTGTTTTGACATTTCCGCTTTATATTAATGCGTAATTACTCAACCTAAGAGATGATGCTGGTTGGCAACCGCTTTTAAAAGTTAGTGTTAGGGTAGAAGTGTAAGAATGCAATGACTGTATCTTCTTATATTCCCATACAGCATTGTGATCCCAGAAAATAAGTTTATTGTATTATTTAAAGTTAAGTTAAAATAAACATGCAGACGTTTAGATGGCTTGGGCATGTACAGTCTAATCTAAGATCTATCCCTATTAATTATTATTATATTGTCTGCTTCCTTTGAGAAGTCACAGCATTTTCATTTTAATTATGTTCAGCGTCAATTTAATCCCTCATTTGTTTTCAGCCTGCGCTCCTAAAGGAGAACCACAGAGGAAAGATGATGTTATTGCAAAGAGTGACGCGTTCATGTTCAGAAAAGCGCACACACACAGAGCAAAAACACTGCATCGGCTTGAACGAAACACGCAGATATGTAGAAGTAAAGAAACTGTTTCCCTGTTCAGGCTGACTGCGCCGTGCTCATCGTTGCTGCCGGTGTTGGCGAGTTCGAGGCCGGTATCTCCAAGAACGGTCAGACCCGTGAGCACGCCCTGCTCGCCTTCACCCTCGGTGTGAAGCAGCTCATCATTGGAGTCAACAAGATGGACTCCACCGCTCCCCCTTACAGCCAGGCCCGTTTCGACGAGATCCAGAAGGAAGTGACCACCTTCATCAAGAAGATCGGCTACAACCCTTCAGCTGTCGCCTTCGTCCCCATCTCTGGTTGGCACGGCGACAACATGCTGGAGCCCAGTGAGAACGTGAGGGACTTTTCCACCTGTGTTAACATGATGACTGAGAACTTGAATGAATACTCACTTTGAACCCTGTCTGTCTGTAGATGGGCTGGTTCAAGGGATGGAAGATCGACCGTAAGGAGGGAGCTGCCAATGGAACCACGCTGTTTGAGGCTCTCGATGCCATCCTGCCCCCAAAACGCCCCACCGAAAAGCCCCTCCGCCTGCCCCTGCAGGACGTTTACAAGATCGGCGGTAAGTCGTGTCAGATGCTGTAACCGCACCTTGTGTTTCAGATCAGAATCAGAATCAGAAATACTTTAATAATTGTTTTCGTTACAAACTCCAGCCATACAAACAACAATATTATACAGATAACATATATTTGTAAAAACAGACTATGAAACGGTCTCTATATACATAACTACTTATATGTAAAACTACAAAAGTAACAATTTCATCACATTAAAGCACAATACCTCGTATTACTTCATTCATATTTCTGCTACAATCCAGAACATGGAAATATCAAAATCCAACCGAACGGCACTGAAAGGCATTGAAAGTTGCACAAATAACAGTTAAACCAAGAACATCAAACAACTTCAATACTCTAGACTTTCCAAAATGTTAAAGTCCCACCTGCGGCGTCTGTAGGCTAATCTCCAGTCCAATGCGATGCTTATTGGCTCGTCTGTCTTATAACCGAGAAACAACAGTTTGACGTCACGATGCCGATGAAGGATTCTACGCAAGTGTGGAACTAAAAGCCTCACGTTGTGGTAACATTTGTCTCGTGTTTGGTTCTAGTTCTCTTGTTTGGGCTGTGACCTAAACCATTTCCACGTCCTTCAGTTCTACAGTTATAGTTCACACTCCTGTGTCCGTCACAGCGTTTTAGAGTCAAGGACTTTAATTTGAAGGTAACTGAAGCGTGTACTAGAAACTTTCCTCCTGCTCACTCAGGTATTGGAACCGTCCCCGTCGGCCGGTGTGAGACCGGTATCCTGAAGCCCGGCATGATCGTCACCTTTGCTCCTGGGAACTTGACCACTGAGGTGAAGTCTGTGGAGATGCACCACGAGTCTCTGACCGAAGCTCTCCCCGGCGACAACGTCGGCTTCAACGTCAAGAACGTGTCAATCAAGGATATCCGTCGTGGAAACGTGGCCGGCGACAGCAAGAACGACCCACCCAAGGGATGTGCCTCCTTTAACGCCCAGGTTGGTATTTTAAACTTGAACAGCTTGAAGAAAAAAGTACATTTTTTGAGTTTTTTTTTAGTACTAATTAAAAAATGTGTCCACAGGTCATAATCCTGAACCACCCCGGCCAGATCAACGCCGGTTACGCACCCGTGCTGGATTGCCACACAGCTCACATCGCCTGCAAGTTCAGCGAGCTCATCGAGAAGGTCGACCGTCGTTCTGGCAAGAAGCTTGAGGATAACCCCAAATTTGTCAAGTCTGGAGACGCCGCCATCATCAAACTGATCCCCACTAAGCCCATGGTTGTGGAGGCCTTCGCTGAATATGCTCCACTGGGTGAGTAAAGGCTTTTTCTTCTTCTTCTACTGAATCTGTAGGTTACATTTAAGAGAATGGGCGAGACATCAACTCAAATCACACACGCTCATCAACTGAGTTTTAGTGTTCGACTGTTTACGGGCACATCCCAGAGCAGCTAAATAAATACTCTGAAAATGTGTTTCCGTGTCTCGTTTAGTGCAACAACCCTAAATTTGAAAAGAGGCAAACACCAAAACGAATGAACGTAAAAACCTTTAAGTGCGTTTTAGACGTTTTCATGACGCTTTTCTGATGCGACTCTTCAAAATACGCATTAAGAGACTTTTAAAGAAGCACCGTCGACTGACTGCTGCTGCTCCGAGGTCCGAGTCAGTTTTCATCACCTGTTGTCAGGCAGCTTTAAGCCCAGGTGCTGAAGGTTGTGTTGAGACGTATCCTGACGCTCTTGTTCATTGTAGACCTGCCTGTTGTTTAATTATTATCAGTGACTGCGGAGACACACTGACCAATTGGCAGCATCGCCTTTATTCATCTTGACTGATTTTTAAATACATAAAATGAGCACAAAATGTTGTTACGACTTGTTTTCTTCAATTGCATCTTTTGAGCCTCTCACGAACGATCCACTTCCTCCTCCCAGGTCGCTTTGCTGTACGCGACATGAAGCAGACTGTGGCCGTCGGCGTCGTGAAGAGTACAGAAAAGGTCACCGGCGCCGCAAAGGTCACCAAGTCTGCACAGAAGGTGACGGGGAAGAAATGAATTCTCATGCAGGATGTGGAACAAAAGGTCCCGGCTCCGCTGCCAGCGTCTCTTCATCCCAACGCTGTCTTCTGGCGTTTGATGATGAAAAACCACCGGAAAAGTTTCCGCAGGAAAGGAAGGCCCGTGCCTTTTAGAGGAAACTATTTCTAAGAATTAGGTTTAAAGGAAAATAATAAAAATCTAAAACATGACATATGACAACGTTTCTTCTCTTGTTTCACAACGTTTGAATATCTCACATCCTTTCTTGGGTTTTCCCCGGGTCCAGGGGCCGAGGACACAACAAGTCCCAAACAATGGTTCGGTTGAATACTAAGAAAAAGGTTTTATTTACAAAAACAGTTAAAGTGACAACAATAGATAATGAAATATATAAGCTGAGCTACAGGCTTCAGGGTGGACTGAGGCCAAAATGACAAACAAACAAAAGGTTCCTGTCTGAGAAACAATGAACCTTACCGAACCAAACTTAAGAAGAAACAAATGACACAAGATTTAACTCCCTAACTAAATAAACAGGAAAAAACATGTTTACAAAAGTGACAGTCCGACCCTACTACTCAAAGAAACTGAAACTACTCAAAAGGACGACAAAGCTGAGCTGAAGTGCCTGTTGGGGGATAAGGAGGATGAGGGAGTAGCATCCAGCTGCAGATGCCTGTTGCCATCAGACGTCGGCCATCTTGGCTCTTTCTTTATAAACCCGGTAGTTTTCAGCATGCAGCCAATCAGGAGCCAGGGCCTGACACCTGTCTACCATTCACTGCACGGCTATGGCACACACATATTTGCATCAATGATTGGAAGCAGAAAAAACACACAGGGCACACACACGCACACACACACACACACAAACACACACAGCACATTGGCTAAAAAATGACTGCAGTCGTAACACTTGTCATTTTGTTTTATGGAACGATCAGAAACTTCACAAATCCCGAACATGGAGACTCTTCTTACACATTTAATTTAAAGTATCTCATCTCATCTTCAGCCTCTTATCCGGGGTCGGGTCTCGGGCAGTAGCTTTAGCAGGGGACCCCGAACTTCCCTTTCCCGGGCCACATTAACCAGCTCTAACTGGGGGATCCTGAGGCGTTCCCAGGCCAGTGTGGAGATCTAATCTCTCCACCTGGTCCTGGATCTTTGCTCAAAAGATCCATTTAATTCATTTTGTAATTATAGCTGCAGTATATTCACACAGAACATACAAAAAGGTATTGTTTTGTGTTCCCTATCATCCAAGTTTGTGATTTTAAACGCAGGTAACCAATGGTCTGACCGTTACCGTGGGTTACCTGTGTATAAGCTGCTCCTATAGGTCCAAACAACAGCCTCCTGATCCAGAATATCACCTTTAAGGCGAGGGGGTGCATTCACTGCAGGGGTGCTGAATACGACACAACACCGGTCCTGGTTTACGTAACGGGAGAATTCAAAAGGTACAAAAGTATGTGGCTCTGCAAC